>NC_080670.1:135847644-136147644 GCF_030247195.1 Topomyia yanbarensis | reverse complement strand
GATATTTCATCACCAAAATTATTATATCAAAATATGCGTTTTTTTTATTTTGGAAAGTATCTTCGATGATGTTAAACCTTTGAAGTTGATGGTTTCGAAATTATGCGATATTGACAGTTAGAAAAGTTTTTGAACATTTATTCCACTTTAAGCATGCATTTTATATTTGCATTCTTTGACTTTATTGACATATTATAAAAGAAATTATAAAAGGCATCTGTTTTGTTTCGGAACATTCGCATTAAATTTTAGCGTTTTCGTAAAACACTACAATTTTTATCAACCCCCCTGTTAATTTTTCTATAGATAACCGCACCGCAGTATACAGGAAATCGAAAAACTTACCACATAAATAACCGCCTGAAAATAATTTGTGTGAATTTAAATTTATTTCTGTTGAGAATGGGGGACCATAAAACGGTTGTCTCTAATAAATGAATTTTGATGCCAGTCAAAAAAAAAATTTAACTTAATGTTCCGTCGTACAACTACTGGTAAAAATACCACCCCCCTCCCCTCAAAGGTCCTAGTATCACCCAGTGCACCCCAGTGGGAGAATTCTAAACAAAACTGTTTTACTTAGGAAAGTCCTTGACTTTATAATTCACTTTGCCGAAGACTCAATTCCGCCAAGTGTGTTTGGTCATGAGATATGGTCAAAATAAAATGTATAAGAAAATCCCAGGTGCTCTAGCGCCATCCAGTGATGGCATTCTGAGCTAAATGGTACTCCATCAAAAAGCCCTTGACTTTATGATCTACTTTGTTAAAACTCCACCCCGCCAACTAATACCGATCGCGAGATATAGCCCAATATTAAAAAAAAAAAACTATTTTTATACGCCTTAGCGCCACCTAGCGGGATAATTCTAAATTAACCTGTTCTTCACTGGAAATGCTATCCATCCAAATGGTAAGCATTTTGTGTTATTATGAGTTGAAATTCTTGTTTTCGAATTTACCTACCTCATGCAAATCCTGCATTGATCAACAGCGGCTTTTTTCATTTTCGACAGAGCCACCCCAACTACAGCACATGACACCCTCAACTTTGCGCGCCTATCACTTTGGTTTTATCCGATTGACTTCCGGTCTTCACGAGTCGATTTGTTGTTACAAGAGGATTCTTAATTTTTTTACGAGAGACATTCATCGCAGTGCCACCTAGAGCTGAAAATGTGAAACGGATGCGTTTCTCTAGTAGATACAGAACACTAGATTAGGATTGTCGCTGACATCAGTGGTAGGAACATCATTCTTTTGATTCCGGGATATACCTGTAAAATAGGCCAAATAAAAAAAAGCAAAAAAATAATCCTCTATTGTCGTTTCATAGCGACGAGTCATTTTTGTTCCTTCTAGCCAGCAACACAATGGCCATTCTTGGCTGATGTATTTTCACTAATTAGAATGCACAAATTATCTAAACATGTACTGAATTTTGATGAATTTTCATTTCCTTGTGCGGTATATACAAACTCTTTCACTTCATAACAATAACAGTCGAAAATTTATACCGAGAAAATTCGTCATATTGAATAAATTGATTACACACATATTTTTTTCAATTTGTAGTAGAACATAAAAATTATCTGTCACGCATAGATACCATGTAAAAACTAATGAAATTATAATAGTATGCCACATAGAAATTTATTTCATAGCAGATATCACATCATTTTCTGTTTGCCTATTGTTTATTCTGCTGTAAATTTTATGCATTAGACATTTTCGGTTTTGAATGCATAAAAATCACAGCAGAATAAACGAGACTGAAATGAAAAAGGTAAACTCTGCATTTTACTAATTTAAAGTTCAACTAAACGGTTTGTGGTTACAAGCAGGCCATATTTTTCTGCGTGTACCAAAAGTGCGAACCAAAGACTTTTACTAGAGGGACTTTCGATACCTTGAGAGATATATACCGAAAGCAAAGCAAACATGTTCCGAGACGAAAACAATGGGAACACCAGCGACAATCCTAATCTAGTGTTCTATATCTATTGTTTCTCTATACATATAGTCACTTTTCCTACACAAACTTTAAGCCGTTTGCGGAACCACTGCCACTGTTATACGCACGTTACCCAAATTTTGGGTTAGCCACCCTGTACCCAACGCTTGGGTTATTCGTAACCCAAACTTTGGGTCGTCCTCACACTACCCAAGTTTAAGTTCATTGCGTGTTACCCAAAAGTGAGGAGATGCACTTTAGTTCGTTTTGGGTAGATTTTTACCCAAAATTAGGTAACGGCTGGTAAGCGTGTATGCCATACTGGGGTTCATTAAACGAAACACGCAGCAATTCAGCGATTTTTATTAGGTTTGTTCCAGTACACGGAAGTCACTCCCTGTTGCTCCGGAGCAAAAAAATGTTGCTCCTTTTCACTCCGATTTGCTACCAGAAGATGAAAAAGAAAAGAAGATATACAATACAGGAATACAGGAACGATTTTCTCCCTGTTTGCTCCGGAGTACTTCCAGTTTCTCCTGGTACTGGAACAAACCTATTGTCTAAAAACGCTCTTTTGTGCACTCGTGCGTAGCATCCTGGAGTACGGCGTGCTTGTGTGGGCACCCTATCGTGCTGTTCAAATCAAACGCATCGAACGAATCCAGCGTCACTTTGTTCGTTACGCTCCGCGGTTACTACCTTGGACTGATCCTATTCGTCTACCACCCTATGAACATCGATGCAATCTTCTACGTTTGCCAACTCTTGCACGTCTGAGGATAATGCTGCACCGGCTCTTCGTGTTCGATCTTCTGGGAAACAATATAGATGGCCCGGAGTTGCTGAGCCAGCTCCGATTCAACGTACTACCTAGACCCACCAGACGAACTGATTTCTTTCGGTTACCGATGTATCGTACTCTTTTTTCTCAAAACAATCCGTTTAATGTATGCTGTCGTAATTTTAATGATGTAGTAAGATTTTTATTATTACTAAGACTACCTTTAAACATAGAATTATTATTAATTAAGGACCTGTCTATACGAGAAAATCGAAGACCAGTATAAATAAATAAATAAAAATGTTAAAAAGTAAAAGAAATTAATTCCCTTTGAATTTCACATGAAAATCCATTAAAAAGCATTTTATGTGGTGTTTCAAATTAAATTCAAACAAATTTCATGTGAATACGACATATTTATCTATTGAATCTCGACAAACATATGATTACGGCCTAAAAGCCAACTGTCAAAATCAACTTTGAATGGAAATTCCGGACAAACCGTTACACGCCAATCACAGATGTTGGTAGTAAACGAAAGAGAAAAGTTTTCTCTTTCATAAACTGTTGTGAACTGTGTTCGACTAATAACGGTTTGTCTGGAATTGCCATTCAAAGTGGATTTTGACAGTTTGCTTTTAGGCCATAATCATAGGTTTGTCGAGGAATGATCATTGCTATTGAGTCGTAAAGTATGAACTTTCCACATGACTTTCGCATGAAAAACATGTAGTACATTTCTACATGTAAAACAATTGATTTCACCGATTCTTCTGCCAATGAAATCTATACAGTGCTGCATTCGGTAACCGTAAACAGGAAACCTTCCTACACGGTCGCAAGCACTCATATTCGACTCTCTTTCCGTGTAGGTTCTCACACTGGGACAGCAACATATCCCAGTAAAGTTCAGCCGGAAATGAACTGGAATTCTGGCTGGTTCCAGTTCGTATTCCGGCTCCAGTGCAACAACCGATTCTAACTAGAATCGGTTGTGTCACTGGAGCCGGAATACGAACTGGAACCAGCCAGAATTCCGGTTCATTTCCGGCTGAGCTTAACTGGGATACTGGTAGTCATATTACGTGAGTGCCTTTGCGGAAAATCTTGAGCGTTTTTTCAAAACGTCATATCTGCAATGAGTTACTCTCTTGGTTTACTTTCTCTTCTATTAATAATTCGGTCATTTTAACATTTATCCCTCAACTCTTTGCATAATATGCTAGTTAAAACCACCGTCTTTCGATCTGTACTGTAAAATAAGTGAAAAGTGTTCTAGTGACGCCGTAAAAATCGAAAGAGAGAGTAAACAAAGAGAGTAACTCATTGCAGATATGACGTTTTGAAAAAAAACGCTCAAGAAATAATGTTCTGTCTTTTTGCTTTTGCCCACTACTTGGTTTCGGTTCAGCTTGACTGAAACCTCTCGATGACAGTCAGTTTCGAAAATTATTGTGATTAAGTCTGGTAAATGAAGTGTTAAATTTTCCACGATGCAAATCTAGAATTCAATATTAAAGTTCAAATATATTACGTATTAAAAATTGGCTAATTTGCTAACCGAAGATTGATGGAGGAAAATTGTATTTCAATTTCCGTCGCCGTTTGGAAAAGAGCTGTAATAGAATTACGATTACGCACATTCTTGAAATCATTCGGTATATGATGATGGAACATGCTAAAGCCGCGGAAAATGCTCATGTAATGTAATATTTGATAATATAATATTCGTGCTGTATTCTATGGGATTCCCTAATAACATAAACCTGAATTTTGTTAATTCGCAGTCTAGAGCATAGAGAAGATAGAAAAGCTAACCTATTCCCAATAGCTGTATGAAGACTTAAAATGTAAGGAAATCAAAACAAATAGGTTTTTAGCTTTTTGGTCATATTGATGTGTTCGGTTAGTTAAAAAATGTGCTTTATCTGTTTGTAAATATGGTCAACCATATACCACCAGGTCAAAAAGCATATAAGTATCTTTCAAGTTCAAATATCAGTATAGTAGTTTTCGATCGAATTAAGGGCAAGTGCGAATTGTAAATAAATACTGGCTAGTGATTGAATCATATGTAGGTTTTTCGATTGATGGCACCGACACCGCGCCGCTGTTTTGCACTGGCACGGTGTCAATGGAACACTCCAATGCAGATCGAGTGCAGGCTTGAATGTGTGAGTGTAGTTGGCCGAGCTGTCATTAAACAGCTGATGTTTGTTTATTTAATAAAAATGTAGTATTTTAGTAACTTATAACAATTTTTGCTTTGATTTAAGCGGAGTGTGTGTTTAAACAGCTTTAAATGAGGGAATAATTAGTTCAAGTGGTTGAAGACATTAACCTTTGCGTCCCCGTGATACTTTTCACTCATCAATTCAGGTGCTCAATTTGCTGTAGTTTTAAAAATTGTCAACGGATTTAAACCAAACCACTTACAAACGATCGGGAATTCATTCAAGTTTCTTTGGCTGTATACATCGGTCAGATCAGATAACCGGTTCCGGATTTATACGGAAATTCCGTAGGGTCTGTCCGAGGGTGATTTAAGTTATTTTGTTCAATTTTGCAACGTCTAGCTTTAAGCCTGGTATTATTATAACCCGTACACGATCAAAACTTATATGCAAACCCTTTGAAGTCATTTTAGGATGCTAATGGCCATATCCGGGCATCCTGGAACCGGTTCCGGGGGACCTAGTAAATCCAAAATTCGTTATCTTCACAAAAAGGCATATCAAATATTCCAAATTTTCATGAAAAATACACAACGATGCAAATTGGATGCTCATAGACTATTCCTGGACCTTTTCGGAAGCATCTAGGACATCCAAGAACCGATTCCGAGAGATTTGCTGGAACCGATTTCCGGAAACAGCAAGCCTTATCTATGAAATAATTGAAATAACATGTAACTGTCATGCGGCACATCAAATTATATTAGCTTGATGATGTATGAACAATGCCGTCTTGTTGCAGGTCATCTGGACATACAGGGACACTTTACGACCGGTTCCGGATGTTTCGGAATCCGGTTCTTCGGATCAAAAATTTTTGGCGAATATGCCTGTCATGCGGCACAAGAAATTATATCAGTTTAATGATATATGAACAATGCAATCCTGTTTTGGGTCATCTGGGCCTTATGACCGGTTTCGGATATTCCGGAATCCGGTTATTAGGACCAAACATTTTTGGCGACATCAAATTACATCAGTTTGATGATTTATGAACATTGCGATCACGTTGTATGCCCTCAAGCCACAAGGGGACACTTTGAAACCGGTTCCGGATGTTCCGGAATCCGGTTCTTCGGAGCATTTTTGGTGAATATGCCTATCATGCGGCACATCAAATTACATCAATTTGATTATCTATGAACATTGCGATCACGTGGTTTGTCATCCGGCCACAAGGGGGAACTTTTCGACCAGTTCCGGATGTTTTGGAATCCGGTTCTTCGGACCAAACATTTTTGATGAATCTGCCTGTCATGCGGATCAGAGAATGATATCAGTTTAATAATCTATGAACAATGCAATCCTGGTTTAGGTCATCTAGACATACGGGTACACTTTACGACCGGTTTCGGATATTCCGGAATCCGGTTCTTCGGACCAAACATTTTTCGTGAATATGCCTGTCATGCGGCACATCCAATTACATCAGCATGTTGATCTAAGAACAATGCAATTACGTTTGAGGTAATTTGGATAGGCTGAGACATTTTACGACCGGTTCCGGTTATTCCGTGCTCCGGTTCTTTGGACCAAACATTTTTGGTGAATATACCTGTCATGCAGCAAATCAGATTACATCAGCTTGACGATTTGTGAGAAATGCAATCACGGTTTAGCTCATCTGGTCACACTACGACACTTTGCGACCGGTTCCGGTTATTCCAGAGTCCGGTTCATCGGAAAAAACCATTTTTGGTGAATAAATTGGACATGCAGTACATCAAATAACATCAGCTTAATATGTGGAACATTATTATTTCAAAAACAAACTGATTTTTCTTGTAGTTAGTTACGAAAGTTGTTGAACTGATGAATTAAAAAAAGTTTCTCGCTAGTGCTACTGTTTGTAACAAGTGATAAACATTGAATGCATGTTGCGTACTGTATCGTGTTTGTTGCAAACAGGTGTATTACAGTTGCAACAGACGATATATGCTTTAACGTCTTTTTTCCTGGCACAAATCTCACATGTCTTTTTTTGGTCTGATGCACCGGATTCAGGAACATCCGGAACCGGTCGAAAAGTATCTTTTTTTTTTGTGTAAAATGTTTGGTTTATTCTTAAAAGTACTATTTACAAGTCATTATCTAAATTAAATTGTAGTTCACTGATATTAATTGTGTTTAAACTATGGTTGATAAAGTTCAGGTAAATTACTAGTAGTTTAAGAATTTTCGCTTTCGTCTGTTGTGGTATTCCGTTTAGTGTGGGTATCATTAGCTTGTCGAAGTCCAGTCTCCGCCACCCGCGAAGAAGCGATGATATCTTCTGTTGAAGTATGTTCCATGCTTCGACTACACGCGGACAGTTGCTGTACTTGTGTTTCAGTGTTTCGACCGCTGCGTTACAATGCACACAATTCTCTCCATCTGCACGTCGTATTACATTCATTAGTCTTCTGTGTTCTGTTTTTCCATTCACAAACAGAAACAGATCGCTTCGCTGTTGTGACGTTAATCCTTTTGCTCGATGAATGTTATTCCATACTCGATGCCACTCTATGAGCGGATTCTCTCGCTCTACCTTAGGTGCTTCAGTACCCGTTACATAGAAACGGTGGATGAGGTCAGTGGTGGGATTTCGCTGAATTTGTAGAGGAAGGAGGGGTAGCTGTTGATGGATAAGTTTTAGACAGGGACAGTTGACTGGAGGGATTGTTGGGTTGGGGTTGTGTTGGATGATGAAAGATTTGTAGTATGGGATGCAGTCTATTTCTTGAATATGCCGGTTGATTAGCAAAGACTTGCACTTAAGGGCTGGTAGATGTAGTTTCAGTCCACCTTGCGAGCGATCGCGTGCCAGCTGCTGTATTGGCACCCGAGCCGGTATTCCTCTCCAAAGGAAGTTCCCCATCGTAGCTGTCAATTTTGCGGTGTGGAAGGTTGACGGTGCGAGAGTGGAAGCAACGTACCATATTCTCGCAGTTCCGAAGGTGTTCAGCAACGTCACTTTTTGTAGAAGGGTCAGTGAGCGAGTCGAGTGCAGCCAGATCAGTCGTGTGATTTTTCCCACCAGGTTATCCCAATTCAATCGCCCCATCAAGCGAATTGAGTTGGCGAAGACAATGCCCAGGATTTTTACTGTTTCTGCCGTCTGTAGCCACGGTACTTCCAGTGAGTTATCATCAATTAGTCCTATGTTTATTGATGTTGTTTTGTTCAAGTTCAAAATTGCTCCCGAAACGCGAGAGAAGCGAGAGAACAGATCGTGTATTTGATCGATTTGCTCTACTGTTACTCTACAATTACACTAATATCGTCGGCATACGCAACAACCAAATCATTCCCGCACACACGCTGAATTTGGTGTAGTATTGGTTGTATATATATGCTAAATAAAACACTGGAAATTGGGCTACCTTGTGGAACCGATCGTTGTATTGGAAAAGCGGTGGTTAAGTGTCCGTTTATGAGTAAACGAGAAGACGATACTTCGGCGAATCTGGAAAGTAAGCCCACTAAATCGCGATTGAAACCGAGCGAGCACATGTTCCCGAAAAGGAACCTTCGGTTGACCCGATCGAACGCGTGGTCTAGATCGAACGAGATCAGCTTGGCTTTTCGCTTACGCTCGATCAGCTGTGCGATGCGATCTTTCAGCGATAGAGTTGCTTGGAAGATATTGTTGTCGGTGCTGGAACATTTTTGGACGTCACTCAGAACATGGTGGACTCTCATCACGTTCTCTATCCTCGCTTTCAAGATACGCGAGATTAATTTATAGTCATAGTTCAGAAGCGATATTGGTCTGTACGAGTGAGCTGTATCGCCTGACTCTTTCTTCTTCACCAGTACTATTACGCCCTGCACGAACTCGGTTGGGAAGTTTGACGCTAGGGCCTCGTTCATCACGAGGTTAATTTCTCGGTGGATAACGTCGAATGTGTACAAGTAGAACTCCTTCGGGATACCATCGGGACCCGGAGATTTCTTCGATGCGCTTGTTTTAATTGCCGCGTGTATCTCGGCCGTTGTTATCTCGCTCATACATGCCTCGTTTGTTTCGTCGTTCTCTGGTATAACCCTTCCACAGATGAAATCTGCATCCCCTTCTTCAACTGTCTCGTTGGCCGCGTAGAGTCTCGTGTAGTATTGTAGCATGTGTTGTTCAATTTCTTCAGACCGATTGATGTTTTCATCACGTTCATTCCTTAGCTGTGTTATGATCGTTCTTTTTCTTGTCCTTTCACCCAGTTGGAAAGTAGACAGTGGTTCGCCTGCGATGTAAGTTTCGTTTATGCGTACGAACATGTGCGTGAATTCTCTCTGATGTAGTAGCATTTCCGCCTTGATACGGTTGATAGTCGTCAACATATTTGGGTCCTGATAGTAGCTATCATACGCTAGCCGTAACTGTTCGTAAAGTCGTTGATTTTCACGATGAAATTCATCAAATACCAGTTTCGATTTCCACCGGAAAAAGGATTTGATCTTAGGTTTAGCGTATGATATCCACCAGTTCATCCACGATGCGAAATTGCGGCGTTGGCGTGTCCAATACTGCCACCTGATTCTGAAATCTTCGATGATGTCGGGTGTTAGGAGATGCGGACGGAGGGACCAGAATCCACGCCCGGGTTCCCTGCCGAGGTGGGGAAGGCAGATTCGTGTTGTGACAGCTTTGTGGTTGGTGAAGGAACACACATGCACATTCGCGTTCCGTAGTTCACCGCTAAGACCCGAACTCACGTAAATGCGATCAAGGCTGGACGTTGAGTTGTGTGTAATGTACGTGTGGCCTGGTATCTGTGGGTTTAATTTAATCCACACGTCATGGAGTTGCATCTGTTGGATGGTTGTTCGAAGTGAAGGGCTTAGGTTGTGTCCTGTTGTGTCGCATGGTCGCAGTACGCAGTTGAAATCGCCTGCTAGAATTAAATGTTCTGTACGATGGCGGAGATAGTAGGCGAGTGAGTTGTTGAGGAATCTCTCTCGCTCAGCTCTTGTTGCCGAGCCGGACGGGGCATAAACGTTGCACAGTGTGGTGTTCGCTATTCGCAATGCAATAAGACGGCCGTCGAGGCTTTTCTCGACGTGTGTGAAGATTATATGTTCCTTCAGTGCTATTGTCGTTCCCCTCCTCGCGTGATCCACATTGCAGATTAAATTGTAACCGGGAATGGAAAGTTGCTCATTCTCGACCTCTTGTAAGAAAATGATGTCGAGCTCCATCATCCGGACGAAGGTTCGGAGTGCGTTGATCTTTGTTTGATTTGTTATCGTGTTAATATTAATTGTTGCAATATTGTAGCTGGCGTGCTCCATTATAAGATAATATTTTCATCTGGGGTGTCGTCCCCTTCGTCCTGTCGTTGCTTCTTTCCCGGTGGACGGCGTATTGATCGTCGGCTGCTTATGGAATTTGTTGATCTGTCGGAGTCATCACCATCGTTCTTACGATCGACTGGCGCTGGTCTACGAGTCGTTTCTCCGCAGCTGCTCGTCAGCTTATTCGGCAGTTTGAAGATATCTTCAACCGATGATATCAGTTGTCTTCCTGGAGGTATGTCGGGCGTGTTTCGTTGTATGGAGGCTGAGTTGATCGGTAGTGGTAGCGAAGAGAGTGGATTCGCAGTTTGTTTTGTCTGTACTGCAGGTGTGCTTGTGGTTTGTGATGGTCTTGGGCCTGGTGGCTTGACGGCGGATTGTTTCATCTGTATTAATTTTGATTGGTCTGGTTTCGGTCGAACCGATTGCTTAACAACCTTTGCGTACGAAGTATTGGGTTGGTCTGCGGCGAGTTTCTGAACTAAGAGTTTTTTGTTCTGTATGCACGAAATTCCGCTATGTACGAATTCGTTGCAGTGTCGGCACGTTTGATGTTGGCCGTAATAAGAGAGAGCTGTAGTTTCCCCATCGATAGTGACAAACGACGGGATATTTGTTTTGACTAGCATCTTCGCAACCCGAACACCAGTTGGAATGCCACCGAACGCATACTTCTCGTCCCACAAAATCTCGTGGATAGAGAGTACGTCCCCGTACGATTCGAGAAATCGTATAATCTCCTCGTTCGTGACATCTTCGGAAAGGTCGTAGAGTTTAACTTCTGCAGCTCCGTCCTCCATCGTGATTCGTAGTTTGTATGTTTTACCATCTATCTCTGTCTCGTGTATATTATCGTGTTCTTCGACGACCTTTTGCGCTATGGCGAGTTCACTGACCTTGATGAACGCACATCCAAGACTTCGGCTTGGTTGGATTCGCACTACTTGCTCTTTCTGTAATTCCGAAATGGTGCTAACGAAATGGTGAAGCTCGTCATAAGACGGCTTTCGTGGTAGATGCGCATAGTCAATGCGAAACGTGTTTTCGCGACGTCTCATTTCGACACTAATCGCGGATTTCACTCGAATAGGGGCCGGCGATGCCCGAAAGCCGCTTGAGCGAGAGAAAAGTTTGTAAAAAAGCCTGTGCACGACTTCCGATTGCTAGCGATACAATATATGTCTGCTTGGCTCGGAGGTTGAGCGCTAACTATATCTTTGTGGCTGGATGACATACAACGTGATCGCTATGTCCATAAATCCTTAAACTGATGTAATTTGATGTACCGCATGACAGGCATATTCACCAAAAATGTTTGGTTCGAAGAACCGGATTCCGAAAGATCCGGAACCGGTCGTAAAGTGTCCCCATATGTCCAGATGACCTAGTACAAGACAGCATTGATCATGGATGATCAAGCTGATATAATTTGATGTGCCGCATGGCAGGTACGTGTTTTTTTCAATTATTTCGTAGATAAGGCTTGCTGTTTCCGGAAATCGGTCCCAGGAAATCTCTCGGAATCGGTTCTTGGATGTCCCAGATACTTCCGAAATGGTCCAGGAATAGTCTATGAGTATCCAATTTACATCGTTGTGTATTTTCCATGAAAATATGTAAGATTTGATATGTCTTTTGGTTAAGATAGCGCATTTCTGATTTACTAGGTCCCCCGGAACTGCTTCCAGAATGCTCGGATATGGCCATTACCATCTCAAAATGACTTCGAAGGGTTTGCATATAAGTTTTAATCCTATACGAGCTATAAATATACCAGACTTAAAGCTAGACGTTGGAAAATTAAAAAAATAGCCTTAATGACCCTCGGACAGACCCCACGGAATTTTCGTATAAATCCGTAACCAGTTATCTGACCTGACCAACATATACAGCCAAAGAAACTAATGAATTCCCGATTAATTTCCGAGTTCATATAAAATGCGACATTAGGGAGCATACGTCTCCAATATATGGCACTAGCTAATACCCATCGCGAGTCGCTGCGATTTTCAACAAAATAGGAGGAAAACACAATTTGTTCCAAAGCGCCATCTGGCGGGCATATAATCTCCAACTAATAGTACGCAAACACGCCCCGTAACAAATACCTACTGTGTATTTTTTTTTACGGAAATCGGTTAAGCCGTTTGGGAGTCTATAAATCATATACATACAAACTTTGACTTTTATATACATAATATAATAAAAATAATAAATATAAATAATATAAATATATATACTAGCTAATACCACAGAGAACAGACATATAAACTAGAACAAACTTTCCCGAAAAACCTGTGTAAACATTTATATGAAAATACGTTGAAAATCACCATCGCATACAGATTTGCATGCGTGAGTCACCATTGTATCCAAGTTTGCATACAAGTTCCGTATAGCAATTGCTGGCCGATCGAAGCGCCGAGCAGTGGCAAGTTGCTACTTGCTGTTGTCATTTCAAAGCGACAGTTTAATTTCTTACACAAGTTGAAAACTTTACTTGTATGTCAGTTCTCAGTGCTAATACCCATCGCGCGTTGCTGCGACACTCTGCGAAATAGGAGGAAAACACAATTTGTTCCAAAGCGCCATCTGGCGGGCAAATAATCTTCAACTAATAGCACACAAACACGCCCCATACCAAATACCTACTGTGTGCAAATTTTTACGGAAATCGATTAAGCCGTTTGGGAGTCTATAAATCATATACATACAAACATTGACTTTTATATATATATATATATATATATATATATATATATATATATATATATATATATATATATATATATATATATATATATATATATATATATATATATATATATATATATATATATATATATATATATATATATATATATATATATATATATATATATATATATATATATATATATATATATATATATATATATAGATTCGCGTAATTTTGTAAGAGCATGAGGAATTTTCAGATATTTCTTAGAGAGGTTAAAGGATTTCGGTGCAAGCATTATGAAACACATTTGTTTAGGAGTTGTCCAATATCGTTCGTGAAAAATTCGGCAATTTATTATTAAAAAAATCACTTGCACCTAGAGCAATTCGCACAAAGTAAAGATGTAGGAGTTGTAGAATTAAACATCCGACTTTCCAAAGCCTATATCTTTCTAAGAGCCGATCAACTGTGCTCATAGTTTCCTCAGGTAGTTTTTCTTTTACCAAACTGTTTATAAATACTTTCAAGCAAGTCAACCTTTGCACCGACTTGGATCACACTATTTTATCTTTTTTTTATTCCTTAAGTTTCATGTACTAAGTACAGTATATCATTTTCTGTGAGATTCTATGCAGCCTAGGAACTTCCTTGAGTCGAGGTAGTGAGATCTGCAAGATCTATTGGGTCTTGGGAATTCGATGATCTAGTGGAAGTTTTTGTTTACGACCGAAATACAAATATGTAAATTTGTATTAGAACATAGGTATTAAGATTTACAAGAACAACCAGTAATTGCTTGAAATATTATGGATGCACTACACAGGCATCCAGGATATCAACGGGGCACAGGTTATGATAGTTTATGGAAGAAGTACATACTTATCAAAGCGACGATGGATCGGAATAAGGAGATCGGGGATAGACACGAGTGGCACGATTTTCAGGAAGTCCGTCCAGCTTCTTGGCTTCGCCGACGACATTGACATAATGACACGGAACTTTGAGGCGATGTCGGAAACGTATATCAGACTGAACACTGAAGCCAGCAGGATTGGACTTGCCATAAACGTTTCGAAGACAAAATACATTAGAGGAAGAGGTTCTAGAGACGATAATGTGAACCTCCCATCCCAAGTTCGAATTGACGGTGGCGAAATCGAGATGGTCGACGAATTCGTATACTTGGGCTCACTGGTAACCGCCGACATTGATACCAGCAGAGAAATTCAGAGACGGATCTTGGCGGGGAATCGTACCTACTGTGGACTCCGGAGGAAGCTCCGGTCAAATAAAATTCGCCGCCGCACGAAGTTGATTATCTACAAGACGCTGATTAGACCAATGGTCCTCTACGGCCACAAGACCTGGACTATGCTCGTGGAGGACCAACGCGCCCTTGGAGTTTTCGAACGAAAGGTGTTGCGTACCATCTTTGGTGACGCGAAAATGGAAGACGGAACGTGGCGCAGGCGAATGAACCATGAGTTGCATCAACTGCTGGAAGAACAATCCATCGCGCATACCGCAAAAATAGGACGTTTGCGGTGGGCTGGACAAGTCGTAAGAATGTCGGATGCCCACCCGGTGGAGATGGTTCTTGAGGGCGAACCCCACAGGAACAAGAAGACGGGGCGCACAGCGAGCATGGTGGATCGACCAGATATAATATAATATTCGTGCTGTATTCTATGGGATTCCCTAATAACATAAACCTGAATTTTGTTAATTCGCAGTCTAGAGCATAGAGAAGATAGAAAAACTAACCTATTCCCAATAGCTGTATGAAGACTTAAAATGTAAGGAAATCAAAACAAATAGGTTTTTAGCTTTTTGGTCATATTGATGTGTTCGGTTAGTTAAAAAATGTGCTTTATCTGTTGGTAAATATGGTCAACCATATATATATATATATATATATATATATATATATATATATATATATATATATATATATATATATATATATATATATATATATATATATATATATATATATATATATATATATATATATATATATATATATATATATATATATATATATATATATATATATATATATATATATATATATATATATATATATATATATATATATATATTAAAAAAAGTTTCTCACCAGGTCAAAAAGCATATAAGTATCTTTCAAGTTCAAATATCAGTATAGTAGTTTTCGATCGAATTAAGGGCAAGTGCGAATGGTAAATAAATACTGGCTAGTGATTGAATGATATGTAGGTTTTTCGATTGATGGCACCGACACCGCGCCGCTGTTTTGCACTGGCACGGTGTCAATGGAACACTCCAATGCAGATCGAGTGCAGGCTTGAATGTGTGAGTGTAGTTGGCCGAGCTGTCATTAAACAGCTGATGTTTGTTTATTTAATAAAAATGTAGTATTTTAGTAACTTATAATAATTTTTGCTTTGATTTAAGCGGAATGTGTGTTTAAACAGCTTTAAATGAGGGAATAATTAGTTCAAGTACTGTGGTTGAAGACATTAACCTTTGCGTCCCCGTGATACTTTTCACTCATCAATTCAGGTGCTCAATTTGCTGTAGTCTTAAAAATTGTCAACGGATTTAAACCAAACCACTTACAAACGATCGGGAATTCATTCAAGTTTCTTTGGCTGTATACATCGGTCAGATCAGATAACCGGTTCCGGATTTATACGGAAATTCCGTAGGGTCTGTCCGAGGGTGATTTAAGTTATTTTGTTCAATTTTGCAACGTCTAGCTTTAAGCCTGGTATTATTATAACCCGTACACGATCAAAACTTATATGCAAACCCTTCGAAGTCATTTTAGGATGCTAATATCCATATCCGGGCATCCTGGAACCGGTTCCGGGGGACCTAGTAAATCCAAAATTCGCTATCTTCACAAAAAGGCATATCAAATATTCCAAATTTTCATAAAAAATACACAACGATGCAATTTGGATGCTCATAGACTATTCCTGGACCTTTTCGGAAGCATCTAGGACATCCAAAAACCGATTCCGAGAGATTTGCTGGAACCGATTTCCGGAAACAGCAAGCCTTATCTATGAAATAACTGAAAAAAAAAAACATATAACTGTCATGCGGCACATCAAATTATATTAGCTTGATGATGTATGAACAATGCCGTCTTGTTGCAGGTCATCTGGACATACGACCGGTTCCGGATGTTTCGGAATCCGGTTCTTCGGATCAAAAAATTTTGGCGAATATGCCTGTCATGCGGCACAAGAAATTATATCAGCTTAATGATATATGAACAATGCAATCCTGTTTTGGGTCATCTGGGCATACGAGGACACCGGTTTCGGATATTCAGGAATCCGGTTATTCGGACCAAACATTTTTGGCGACATCAAATTACATCAGTTTGATGATTTATGAACATTGCGATCACGTTGTATGCCCTCAAGCCACAAGGAGACACTTTGAAACCAGTTCCGGATGTTCCGGAATCCGGTTCTTCGGAGCATTGTTGGTGAATATGCCTATCATGCGGCACATCAAATTACATCAATTTGATGATCTATGAACATTGCGATCACGTGGTTTGTCATCCGGCCACAAGGGGGCACTTTTCGACCAGTTCCGGATGTTTTGGAATCCGGTTCTTCAGACCAAACATTTTTGATGAATATCCCTGTCATGCCGATCAGAGAATGATATCAGTTTAATTATCTATGAACAATGCAATCCTGGTTTAGGTCATCTAGACATACGGGTACACTTTACGACCGGTTTCGGATATTCCGGAATCCGGTTCTTCGGACCAAACATTTTTCGTGAATATGCCTGTCATGCGGCACATCCAATTACATCAGCATGTTGATCTAAGAACAATGCAATCACGTTTGAGGTAATTTGGATAGGCTGAGACATTTTATGACCGGTTCCGGTTATTCCGTGCTCCGGTTCTTTGGACCAAACATTTTTGGTGAATATACCTGTCATGCAGCACATCAAAGTACATCAGCTTGACGATTTGTGAGAAATGCAATCACGGTTTAGCTCATCTGGGCACACTACGACACTTTGCGACCGGTTCCGGTTATTCTAGAGTCCGGTTTATCGGGAAAAAAACCATTTTTGGTGAATATGTTGGACATGCGGTACATCACATAACATCAGCTTGATATGTGGAACATTATTATTTCAAAAACAAACTGATTTTTCTTGTAGTTAGTTACGAAAGTTGTTGAACTGATGAATTAAAAAAAAGTTTCTCGCTAGTGCTACTGTTTGTAACAAGTGATACACATTGAATGCATGTTGCGTACTGTATCGTGTTTGTTGCAAACAGGTGTATTACAGTTGCAACAGACGATATATGCTTTAACGTCTATTTTCTTGGCACAAATCTCACATCTCTTTTTTTGGACTGATGCACCGGATTCAGGAACATCCGGAACCGGTCGAAAAGTATCTTTGTGGCTGGATGACATACAACGTGATCGCAATGTCCATAAATCCCTAACCTGATGTAATTTGATGTGCCGTATGAGAGGCATATTCACCAAAAATGTTTGGTTCGAAGAACCGGATTCCGAAAGATCCGGAACCGGTCGTAAAGTGTCCCCATATGTCCAGATGACCTAGTACAAGACAGCATTGATCATGGATGATCAAGCTGATATAATTTGATGTGCCGCATGGCAGGTACGTGTTTTTTCAATTATTTCGTAGATAAGGCTTGCTGTTTCCGGAAATCGGTCCCAGGAAATCTTTCGGAATCGGTTCTTGGATGTCCCAGATACTTCCGAAAGGGTCCAGGAATAGTCTATGAGTATCCAATTTACATCGTTGTGTATTTTCCATGAAAATTTGTAAAATTTGATATGTCTTTTGGTTAAGATAGCGCATTTCTGACTTACTAGGTCCCCCGGAACTGCTTCCAAGCAGAGCTTAAAAAAATGACATCGCTGCATGAACTTGAAAGAAAACGAAATTCAATTCATGCCCTCTGTGATGTATGAAATTTTTGGTTCGTTTCCATCGTCATTCGTTCTCCCGACGCAGCGCTGTCAGGTACGGACATGTTTCGTTTCAGAAGCAAAGTGAATTTTATTTCTATGATAGCTCTCTCTCTCTCTCTCTCTCTCTCTCTCTCTCTCTCTCTCTCTCTCTCTCTCGAAAATGTAGAAGATGCTAACTTCTGCCCTCAAACTGTCGACATAATGAATGCTTTGTTTGGTGAATGAATTTATATTTTCTCTGCACTCAAGCATTCGATTCTGCATGAAATTTCAGTCAGTTGGAATGTGAATGAATGAGGGAGGCGTTGAATTTGAATGTCGGTTTCGGAAAATGCAAGCAGAAATACGTAACTCATTTTGAAATTTCGCAACACTGCTTCCAAGATGCTCGGATATGACCATTACCATCTTAAAATGACTTCGAAGGGTTCCCGACCAGGAGGAAATAACACAATTATAACTCATGCTGCTATTTTGTTACGAAAAATTTCCTATCAAATTTTGTTATAAAGCAGAAACCGTTAGGAGTTAAAATAACAAAAATTCTAACAAAAAATTCTCTACGAATATCACATTTATAACATACGTTGATAGCAATATAACACGATCATACCAACATGAGATAGCATAATTGACCCCAACATAGCTTGTATTACTTATTGTATAATATCAACGATTTTAGCGTGCACGTCTAAAAATAGAATACGAGAAAAATAAAGCATACATTAAGGCGCTTTTTGCTTTGGAAGCAAAAAGCTTCATGCATCAAAAGCTTTTATAGCATTGCCAAATGATTGCCATACTTGCTGGCTGATTGTTATTGTGAATATATGGTCTGTGTTAAGCCAAAGAGGACCAAGCGCCATTTTAAGATACATGCTCTAAAAACGCTATCGCTTGCAACATAGCGCTAGCAACACCCACATATATTTATTTTTGGGAACACAAATAGTAAACGAAAACAAATAAGTGTTCCTTAATTTGCTATGTTAATGGTAAATTATCTATAAATGCATTTTAACATAAAAAATACCAGAAAAAAATTAAGGCGCTCAGTTCGGTTTGGCTTAACGCAGGCCATATGATACGCAGATTATTATTTGTCGATATTGCCGCTTTGAACCTGGGTATTCTGAGTTTGATGGGGAAGTTTCCTGCATGAACCAACGACGTTGTTTTCGACTGATGTTTAATGTTAGCATAATATTCCACGCTTCCGTCAAGGGCAAAACGATTATAGATGCAGAAGACGTTTCCAGAACGCACACATTGAACTTTGTCCAAGCCTAAGTGCTCTTTGTTTTCCTGGTGTCATAGGCGTTGTTTTTATTCAGTTTTACTCACCAATACAGCTGTCTATATGACGATAGACTGAATAGCTTTATAATATCAATTCAGATTAGGAAAGAGGGGCTATTTTTAGATTCTAAATAGTGCGCTTTGGCGCTTCTCTTGTACGTTAACGTGTTTTACGTGGTTTTTAGAAATAATGTCGATGCGACATGGTAACATTGAGTGGATATTTTACGTACATGATTTTACGGAGAGTACGACAAATCTTATTTAGGATTCCGCATAGATTCAAAGTAACAAATGTGTTTTGAGGTTTCAAAATAAGTCTCTTTTGGGGATTTGTTATTGGCATTTTTGATATGGGGCACACTAAACAAACCAGCACAATTATCTCGCACCTAATAAATTGCTAGAAATGCAAATTTTTCACAGAAGTTTTATCTATCGACTGCGAATATAACAGATTTATGAAAACATTCGAGAAATTGTTGATGTTTCTTCGATGGGACGGATTCTTGAATATTTCATGTTTTTTCTGTTACACATTTTTTCCAAATTTGATTAAATTTTAAGGAGGAAATTAACAATATTTTTGCATTAAAGTTTTTAAATATTTCAAGGATTATCTAAAACGCATTCAAATCACTTGTCAGTTCAACCAAATATACTCAAGTAAACTCAAACACTTTTTATGCGGAGGATAAAACAAAAAAGTCGCGATAGTTTAGAAATTAAAAAAACGCACAAACTAGAAACCCACAAACTGGATATGGTAAGTATTCATAAAAACCTGCTTAAATTGGAGAAATCGCACTGAAAGTCTTATCAAGATTCTCAAAATACACTACGAAAATTTTGGAGATCAGTATAATATATCAGATAGTTTTTTGTAACCTGAAAATTCGATTTCGTAATATGCAGCATAGATTAGAGGAAAATTAATTATATACTTATTAGACAAAGCCAACTAGTTTTAAAATGTCGGCCCAACACTCTGGAATATAATGTACAACGGAGTGTTACCACTGAAACTGTCTAGGGGAGTTGAGATTGTCGGCTTTGCAGATGATGTTGTCCTGACGATAACCGGCGAGACCCTTGAGAAACTGGAGATGTTGACGGCAGAGACATTAGACATCGTGGAAACCTGGATGGCTGACGTCAAGTTGCAGCTGGCTCACCACAAAACGGAGATAGTGCTCGTCAGCAACCGTAAAAAAATCCAGCGTGTCGTGATCAGCGTCGGGGGACAATCCTTCCCATCTGCATCACTCTGGTTGAGGATGTGGAATGCTACCAGCGGAGAAGTGCATATAATGCAAGGAGACTGGTCCGAGCGGACTCGTTGGCTAAATGGCAGCAAGAGTGGAACAACGCAGAGAAAGGAAGGTGGACCCACCGACTCATCTCAAATGCATCTGATAGGGTATATATGAAGCATGGAGAGGTGATCTTGTATTTGACGCAGTTTTTGTCCGGAGATGGATGCTTCCGGAAGTACCTGCATCAGTTTGGACACGCTTCGTCACCCCTTTGCCCGGAGTGTGTGGACGTGCAATAGAACACGTGGTCTTCGATTGCTCTAGGTTCGAAGACGTTCGAAGGGGTATGCCTGGTGTGACAGTTGACAATATCGTCGAAGAGATGTGCCACGACGAGCATATCTGGGACGCTGTCAACAGAGTGGTTACGAATATACTCTCCGAACTGCAGAAAAAGTAGCGAAGGGAGCAACCAAGTAGCGCCATTGGCTAAAAAGCCGCCATGAAAACACAAATCGACGTGAGTCCCACACAGTGCCCACGGTGTGTTTGGTAGAACAACTTTATTCCAAAAAATCGGCATCGCCAAAACTTCAGCGTGTGATAGAATGGGCTTTTCCCTTTCATTTGAAAGTAAAATTAAAATATTTTGTCGGGGGCTCCAGAACAACTTTTTATTTTGAAGTTTTTTTGTTTGAAAACTTGGGTTTTCAATGAAACTGGTTCACATGTTTGCCCTTAGTTAGTACTTTAGACATTGAAATATTACCAGAGTGAGAATCTGATGGACAATTTCATTGTGTGCAACTTTGTGGAAAACTACATCTCGATCTGGAATCGCCGGAGAGAGCTATTAAATTTTTATCAAAGTTTCTAGATTCGCACGGGGCAAAACATTCTCATTTGTAAAAAAATGGTTTGCCTTATTTTAACAGTGTGCTCAGAAGAACCTGAGCGCTAGCTAGTCCCACCTTTAACCGGAAAATACATAATTCCAGATTCCACCGTTTTATGCGCACCGATGATATTTTAGGAGCAAGGAGATATAGAGAAGAGTATATAAAATTTGAACGAAATTAGAATTCTTTTGAAAGATGCTGGGTAATACAGCAAAAAAACAGTTTTTTTTTCAGTCGCAGAAATATTTGTTTCATCTTTTTTATTTCTTCACTCATTCTGGAGCATGCATGATGCAATCTTCAATCAACCTTCTTGCTCGTTAGCACCTTGTGGGATACATTTGGCATAAATTTAAACTTTATATTTGATCAAACTCGATTCGATATTCAACCATTTGATTTGATTTCAGTTTCATGAAGGATAGAAAATAATTCGATGAGATTTATGTTCACACTGATAGAATATATTCATAAATCGCCAGGAATTAGTTTCGTATAGACAACTTTCATAGGTCAATGGGTGTTTGTGAATAACAAAATTCTAGTGAAAGTTTATCTTCTTTAGCAAGAGTTATGTTATACTAATTATGGCGTAAAAATTATCAGTTGCATTATGTATAATAAAGATGTAAGGAATCAAAATTTTGTCCTCTATGCAAAAATAATGTCACAGCACTTACCTCACTTTTCGCCTCTCCACACCCCCGATATCTCTCAATCGCGTTCGTGGCAACTGTCACGACTCAGATCTATCCTGATATTTCTAAATCCATTTCTAAGATGTGTCATAAGATCTTCAACTAATCTGGAATATTTGTTAGTATCCAAGGTAGTTTAATGTTGCGTTGCATTTGTTCAGGTTAAAACGAACCTATTTTTGTCCTCTGTTTTCCTATAATTAGTTTTCCATTTTAATGTAGAACAGAGCAACTTGCGGAAACAAACTAAATATTACATTCTACTTGAAAAAGAAAATATTTGTGGTTCTGACAAAATTTGCAAAATATTTGTATTATGGGAAAACTATAACTAATTTATGTTCAAACCATGCTTTTCTCTTAAGATTATTCCTTCGAAACGTTGCACTTAAAAGAACCATATGACCAAAAACCGAAAACTACATCAACTCTGATTTAATTCAATTTTATACTGAGAGTTTGTATATACTGTAATTACGGAAAGCCTTGGGTATTTCAGACTGGGTAATATGGTTGTTTGAAGACAAAAATGTTGAAAAGAAACATCCCACGTGCACTTTTTTAAACTTTTAGTTTCTCTACTGAATTTTGCATGAAACATATGATCAAATGTGTCATTTGAAAATTGATAACACCTGTTTGGAAAATGCAGATTCATTGTATTGGAATGAAAAATTTCTTCACCAGGGGTTTCCTGGAACCCAAAACTTTCGCCATTTTTTTTTCGTTCTGTTCCCCGATCGTGTGTGAACAGTGTTATTCCGTCAATTTGAAAGAATATTTAAGGAGAACAAGTGAGTGTTATTCCCTATGGCAAATTCTTCCGTGCGCTCTCATACTTGTTTGGCATATTGCGTTCCATTCCATATCTTTGAACCCTGTTCTGAAATTGTTGATTTATCCTTAGATAGTTTATCCATTGATAGATGTAATAAAAACTCGATTATTTTGCGATATTATAAGGTAGGCCTTCCCCTTAATGGCATACCCCCCCCCCCCCTCTCTAACCACCCCTTAGGCCCCTCATACCACTGCATGGCTGCGCTATTTCTGAAATAGGTTGCTTATATCTTTATGTCTATATCCTG
The DNA here is from genome assembly GCF_030247195.1 of Topomyia yanbarensis. NCBI lineage: Eukaryota > Metazoa > Arthropoda > Insecta > Diptera > Culicidae > Topomyia > Topomyia yanbarensis. The sequence continues at coordinate 136,124,484 of NC_080670.1, read as the reverse complement.
TTCTGTAGGCTCCCAAAGTATCTCTGCAGAAGGATTTACCGTACTGTAACGGAAAGCGTTAGGGGACAACACTTCAGTGCACCCCTGTGAAAGAACGATTTCAAAGTTTGTTATATACAAATAGCACATTTTTAGGAAGGTATTGATGAGTACTAATAGCTTCTGAAAATATTTCATAGATATCGTGCATTGTTTTCGTGAAAAATTGAAAAAACATGATTTTTGCGTTAGGGGACAACACAAAAATGGTCAATTTTTGCCCCCCTTTTATCCGGCAATTCATTCACTCAAAAAATCTGCGTCCAAAGATGAAATCTTTGTTCAATATGTATACAATAAATAGGCATTTAAGATTACTCCAAATTAATTTTATTACGAACATACCGGTGTGGTATGGGAAAATCTATTCAATTATTAAAAGCGAGTCTTAAATGTATTTGGGTCATTCCACGCGAAGTGATCAAGGCACGTGTAATCGACCTTCGCGGATTTGAGCCGGGATTGGGGGAGTTGTTCATCTAGGGCCCATGTATGGGGATACAAATTTTTGTGTCGGTTGGACCTCGGATCATGGGAGCGCCCCCCGTTTTGACAAGTTGCCGGAACCCTTGATTTTCTTTTGATCATATCTCCGGTTTTGTTTACTCTAACATCAAACCACAGGATGGCTTTCGAGAGGAAAGGTTCAGGGAGTCTAGAAAAAATATTGGGTTTTGGCGGCGGTGCTGCCGGCTATGCGAGTTTTTCAGTTAGATGTTGAAAGTTAGTTTTTCTCTCATTACATGTGTTTTGGTTTTGAAAGTTCTGGTGCCATCGTGTTCCTCAGACATTTTTACATGGGGGACACATATAGTCTCAATGTAGTTTGGGCGGATCCTGGGATGCACCGTTTTGAGGGTGGGGACTCGCAGTTTCCCATATAAAATCGCAAGCACACAACACTAAAAACCAACTTGAGTATTCTGAGTTCACACATAATTTTTCGTGAAGTAGGCGAGAAATGATGAAAAACTACATATTTGGTTTGCTTCTAGTAGATCAGGGTCGATTTTTATAACTGTTTGAAGATTTTCTCAATTTTGGCCAACAAAAATGGATTTTTATATGGGAAAATACGACTTTTTCCCTTCAAAATGGTGTGTCTCAGGGTCCGCTCAAAATTGTATTTACAACGAATGGGTAATATGATTTTTTAAGATTTGTTTCAAAGAGCGAAGTTCTGATTAGTTTCAATTATTCGCTACGTACCGACATAATTAGTTTGTGGTGTCAAGTCTGATATTAAAAACTATGTAGTGATTTTGATAGTACTGGTTTATAGAAGCACATGTACACGGATTACTTGGTATTCCGTCTGCCTAAAGTACTGAGTCGTACGCTGCTTGGACTTATAATTTCATATCGTCAGGTCTGGTAATTATTGGTATCACTCGAACGCCGTTCAGAGCTGGAAAGAAGTTCTTTTAAATGTTATCATATCACCTCTCTTTAGTGCGACATCTTTGTCGCCGTTCTTGTACCCCGTTCTATACGTATATACGAATGGGTACGGAAATACTTAACATAAACCGCTACGGTGTAGTTCCACATTGCAGGAATGTAACGCGAGGGATTCCATGAGAAACCATCCAACCGCAAAATATAACCATCACCGATATCCACCAATTGCAATATTTTGATGCAAGAGCAATTATTCAAATGAACGTGGACGTTTCTACGTGCATTAATTTCAAAAAAAATTGTTCGATTATTGTATTTTATACAGCAAAACTATCTGCGAAAGTGTTAGAAGGAATGAATACTTCTGTACGAAAAAAATACGCTGAAAAGAATTTTGTGACATTTTTCACTAAAGCAAAAATTTACGTTAAAAAAATTGCAAAAAAACCTATTTTTTATAATTTTTTTGCCTTTCTCATATAGAAAGGTTATGCAATCACTCTGAAAAACGTTAACCTAATCCCGGCCCGGAGGGCCGAGTGTCATATCCCATTCGACTCAGTTCGTCGAGATCGGAAATAGTCTGTATGTGTGTGTGTATGTGTGTATGTATGTGTGTGTATGTGTGTGTGTATGTGTGTGTATGTGTGTGTGTATGTATGTGCGTATGTGTCAAATAATGTCACTCATTTTTCTCAGAGATGGCTGGACCGATTTGCCCAAACTTAGTCTCAAATGAAAGGTGCAACCTTCCCATCGGCTGCTATTGAATTTTGGATCGATCGGAATTCTGGTTCCGGAATTACGGGTTTCAGTGTGCGGCCACACAGAAATTTCTCATAAAAACTATAGGAAAAATTAAAAATAGAATTTTTATTTTTGATGCTAAATGTATTCAAGGTGCATAAAACGTCGAGATTTGATGCAAACACGAAAAAAATTTGACGAAGATTCACTTTTTTGGATTTTGCACATTTTTGCCTTTCTCATATAGAAAGGTTATGCAATCACTCTGAAAAACGTCAACCTAATCCCGGCCCGGAGGGCCGAGTGTCATATCCCATTCGACTCAGTTCGTCGAGATCGGAAAAAGTCTGTATGTGTGTGTATGTGTGTGTGTATGTGTGTGTATGTATGTGCGTATGTGTCAAATAATGTCACTCATTTTTCTCAGAGATGGCTGGACCGATTTGCCCAAACTTAGTCTCAAAGGTGCAACCTTCCCATCGGCTGCTATTGAATTTTGGATCGATCGGAATTCTGGTTCCGGAATTACGGGTTTCAGAGTGCGGCCACACAGAAATTTCTCATAAAAACTATAGGAAAAATTTGATTGCAAACACGAAATGATGCAAACACGAAAAAAAATTGATTTGATGCAAACACGAAAAAAAATTGACGAAGATTCACTTTTTTGGATTTTGCACATTTTTGCCTTTCTCATATAGAAAGGTTATGCAATCACTCTGAAAAACGTCAACCTAATCCCGGCCAAATTTTTTTTTCGACTCGCTGTCAACAATCTAATGTTTTTCGTTTTAAAGACGAAAATGAAACTTTTTCAGTATATTTGGATCATGGAGAAGCTTTCAATAGAAGGTATTCATAACAATGACTTTTGACATATTTGTGTAGTTCATACGGTTTGTAGCCAAAGGTACAGTCTTCTTTTTGAATATGATTTTTACGCCACTTTAAATCAAAATACTCCTAACAGAAAATTTCTAGAATGTGGTAGTTTTCGAGATATTTTAAATTTTGTTTTAAACAACACAATCATTTTGTTTTATTGTGTCCTTTTGATAAGTTGTTCGCGTTGCTCCATCAACAACAATATCAAACGGCACATGACATTTCCTGTAACTTTCCAATTGAGATCGGGGCGATATTGTGAACCATTTGAAATCTATACGAAAACAATCACAATATTCAACCATAGGGTCTGATGATTAAATTATATAGTCGAATCATATTTTGGATGTTTTCGTGTAGCTTTCGGATTGTTTGCAGTATCGCTTTGGTATCGAAGGGAAAGTTACAGAAAATGTTATGGGCCTTTTGAAAAACTAATTGTTGTTGATGGAGAGACGCGAATAGATTCTGAATAGGTCGTAATAAAACAAAATAAAAATGTTGTTAAGACAAATGTTCGCGCGCTTAAACGGGGTTGTTCGGACGCTATCAAAACATTAGAATTATTTAATCTAAACGATAATTTATTGCGCGAACTAAACGGTTAAAGTTTATTTTACAGAGCGAAGGATGATGTACTCATCCTAACGGTTAATTAGAACTGTACTTGATTCTCTAACTCATCACATGCAAAAGCTGACCTGTGATCAGTAGAATACGACGGCAGAAGGCTTTTCGCGCCCGATCGGTTTACTACCTGTCCTCGAGGAGTGAAATAGACTCACGGTGTATTTATTAGAACAATTTTATGCAAAAAAATTCAGCATCTCTGAAACTTCGGAATATGAATATCATGAAAAAGAATATTAATATCATACTAGTTTGGTCAACACTTATCTAAAACTTCTCATCCTAAAAATATGGATGGTGCCTTGTATCAGGGAATTATAATTTTCAGCTAAAAGTTGACTTTCCAAGCTCTCAAATTCCGCTGAATTCACTATTGAACTAAACACAACTATTTGGCAAATAAAAGAAGTGCTTGTGAATTAACAAACCACTAGGTCTTCTGTGAAACTAACTTAGACTTAGAATTCGTTAAAATATTAAACTACTTTTCGTAATAATTTCAAATCGGTTTTTAGTTGGTAACAAAGTTGTAGACAATTAAATAATCTATCAGATTCTCACTTTTAGTGTTGTTGGAATGTCTAAAGCACCATCTAGGGGCAGACATATGAACTAGTTCCATTGTAAAATCTATGTTTTCACGAAAAAATACTTAAAAAAAATGGTGCTCTAGACCCCCCGACGGATTATTTTGATTTTGGTTTGAAATGAAAGAAGAAAACCCATTCTTTCATATCCTGAAGTTTCAGAGATGCTGAATTTTTTTGCATGAAGTTGTTAAAAAAAGACACCGTGAGACTAAGAGATATAGTAGGGGCAAGTGAGAGTGATCTAACCGCTCCTTGTGCATCATGTCGGGGATGTTCAAGTTTCCCTGTTTGCTTAATTTTTCCTCTCGCTCAAACAACAAATGTTGAAAAATCTCGAGAACTGATTCATTTCCGAGAATTTTTGTTATGAGCGATTTGATTTAAAATGGCGTTCAGAATCACATTCAGAACGAGAATTGCTTGTTGGCTGTAGATGGTGTGAGTTATGGAAATGTGTCGGGGGTTCTTGTTGGGATTTTTTTTTGTTGTTCTCCATGATCTAACTACGGTCCTCGGGAGGAGGACTAAATTTTGCGCCTGTTTGTCTCGAAGTGTGTAACGTCTCTATTTCCTCTATTTTGTCTAGTCAAATGTATCCTGCTCCTAAAAATGCGTACTAAGTCGTCAGTGATGCAATTAAAACTTCGTATTGACTCCGCTACTGTCATCTTCCTGATCTCCTCTTGGGTCCCCTTGATCTAAAGCGGATCAATCGACTATTAAGTAAATCAGAGAGCGCTGGTAACCGAAATATAATGTAATATTAATTTCCCTGCAACTATTCTACCAGTTATTATCCTATGCTTGTATGTATTATTGATTGTTTTGTTTGATAATAAGAGATTATTTAAAATTTTACAGACATTCTTCGAACAAACAAGTTTAAAACATTTGGTTTGTCAGTTAAACACATATTCGATAGATAGTGTTCTATCGGATATTTGTTCTATTATATTGTGATATTCCCCCATACTGGCATATCACAATATAACTATGACGGTCACTTGGACATCAATTGTGTGGTCCACTGTCAATTCAGTCAAACTCACACACTACACGTAATAACCACAGAACCATCTCTCGTGGTAACATCGGTTGTGCACCATTCCCCCGAAATCTATTTCCCAGATAGCCATTCCCCAGAATTCTATCCCCCAGTATGTACCAATCCCCAGAAAGACATTTTCCAGAATGTGCCATTCCCTAGAAAGCCATTATCCACAATGCCCTATTCCCCAGAAAGTCATTCCTCAGAATGCCCCATTCCCCAGAAAAGTTAATGCATTTTGTTCATTTTTTGTGGTGAAACCAGAGGTTTGAGCGTTGCATAATTCAATGAACTGATGCGGTGTAGAGCTGCTAAGGATGTGCCGTCGAAATCGCCAGCTTCTCGCAAGCAAGCCTGTTATCCTCTCGTATAACCGGTTTACTCGAACGGAATTGGTTCCTTCTTTCAAACATGAGCTGTTCTTTGAATTTGTATGCCAAATAACTCTTGCACGAAAACTTGTGATCTTTTCGTCGGCCCGGTTTATTCAAACATAGGTGTTGATTCCTTTTTTTCGAGTTTTCCTTGGATTAGTATTGAAGTGGAGGTGAATGCGAATTTTGACAAATGGTTTGGTGGGTTTTTGGAGCAGTTGTCTTTCTTTTGCATTGGAAGTGTTTCGTACGCGGGTGTACGATCCATCCGATTGCTCGGTTTACTCAAACATGTTGCACTAAATACATTAGAAAAGTATTTTCATACCTTATAGCAAATGGTACGTATACCACAACTAACTGACATAATATTTGACAACAATTCTTCGCCAATGTTAGCGGTCATTTTGAATTGAATATATTTTTAGTTGGGACTGTTACTTTGATGGAAAGTAGCTAGTATTTTTGTGTCCGTTTCGACTACCCGTTTTTAAGGTCTTAATGTTTTTATAACTAGCTGCCACTGTTTAATCCTTGTCGCAGTGAGTAGTGAAAAAGCTGTGAAATTAGTCTATATTGTCTATATGTACTTATACTGCCCATAGAGGCATAAGAGTCCCATATGGATTTTTGACAAAAATAAGTTATCTGTTGGATTTTATTCTGTATCACCGTTGAATCACAGTGCACAAATAAGACTGTCACGTTTCTTTAGACAATACCGAAAAAATACCAAAACATGATTGCCCCACCCATGAGGCTCAATGAAAATGTAAATCTTGAACAGCATTTTTCTCGGCTTGCTGTTTTTCCATATGGGACTCTTGTGCTTTTGTGGGCGCTGTATACCTATACACATTGAAGTTGTGTTGGTACCATAGACGTCAATTCTAGCCTACTGCACTTTGAATTATTTTTGGCAGCGATTCGCGAACACTAATGCGTTCACAGTTGGATATTAAGGTTTTTGTCAGCTCATTTGCATCAAAAGGTGCGAGTTCGAGCCGGATGAGTTTGGTTTTCTTTCATAACGGCAGGTTTTTACAGTGCAGGATGTTTTGTTTTCCTCGCGATAAGGTTCGGAGCCTTTTCTTTTTAACGAGAATGGAAAGGCTCATTGCAAGGTCAAGTTAACGGGACTATGTGTGTATAAGGGCCCTTACATGAGGCGCTAGTAATGTCATTGCTGAGCGGAAATCCCATTTAATGAACGTGTAAAGCGAGTTAGGACAGAATCCCCATACAATTCTAATAATGTCATTACTTAGTAATGACACTTTTATTGCACGTGTAAGAATCCGTTATGAATTGAGTTCTGAATCACTTTTCCATTAGCGATTGTACGACATGCATGATTGATGTGATTTGGTTGGGGAAAGGGGTGGAGCGATTACTCCTTCTAGAGGCTTTAGAGCACTATTTACACCTATCCAATCCGTTTCAGTTGCGTGTCAGTGCCGTGCGCGTGTACTGGTATTCTTTCATACACTTTGGGGGTGACCGTTCGCACTTGTCCAGCACAGCGCCGTGTCGGACATGTGTGAGTTGTCGCATGTGGAGTGTATGGGGGAATATTGGTGCCCGTGCGTGGGGCTGAACCGTGGCTGAGTTGGATCGAAGAGGTGTGAATAATTCATTAATTATTTGACTTATGACGCTGGTCGGTACCTAAGACGTCGGAATGTATGTCTGATTCTAGAATGATGTGGTTCTTCATTGGCTTGACACTTATTGCCCAGATGCATGCATGTTTGGGTGATCGGTTGTTGTATGTTGATGTGGGATAGATGGGTTCAATCTTTTAGGGTTGAATAGATAATAGGTTTGAATACAGTTCTTTTAGATATGTGAGTGATGTGTGACACCAGGCCGCAGATGCAACAATTAATTTGTTGGGTTCCTTCTTCCATATAAGACGGTAGTTTCGTTTTCCTCTTTCGTCTACTCCTTTATATCAAAGTAGTGTTTTATTCGCTGTTCAGACTTAGTTCATATACCACCGTTTAGCATAACATCGCGCGTAAATATTGATTGAATACGAGTCGAGATTTGATCCAATCGTTCGTGGAGAAAGAAAACAATACATAGTAGTCGTTTCTTTGCATATAATAATACTAAAGTATATATATATGATAAATATTACTTATATAACGAAATCTCAAATTATATAATTATTATCATATCTATTCCGAAAAATTCCGCGAGACAGTAAAGAACTTTCGTTATATTGTATTGTTCTAGGCATGCCGAGTTAAACCGGAAAACACAAGGCATCAACGTTTACTTGCCGTCTGATTCAATTAAACATAAGTAACACTCCCGATAATTAATTCAATAAACGATAAATCTATTACAAATTCTCGGCGGCCGGCTGCCCAGAGCAATAAACACACGATAACACGTCTGAGAGTTGCATAGAACGTATCACTTATCAAGGTGAATCCAGATCTGTGTAACTCTTTACCCCATCCCACTAACAAAAACTCCTTCCCGTGGTAAACGTGGAGATGCAGAGGTATACACGGTCTCCAAAACAACGTTTGCCACACTAACATCTGGGTGTCTAGTTAGACGATGTATCTAAACTAGTCCTTTAGTTTAGTTAACTAGGTTTAGTCCAATTTTTATTGCATAATACCAGGCGTTTGGTTTCTTGAACCAAAAGACAAGAGTTCGTCTTCGCTTTCTCGTCAGCAAACCAGAGCTATATTTGCTTCCCGGGACATCATTCAGGACATGTGGCTTTAGGCGTTCACATATGTCGTGCGAACTGTTTGGAATTTTTTGTGTCTAACTAGTGCTAATTTGGGTACTAGTTTAGATACATCGTCTAACTAGACACCCAGATGGTGCTAGTTACTGACGAGATGAATTCGAAACACAAAAAAAACAAAACTTTATTAAAATTAGGTCTTGTGCCCTTAACGCGCAAAACAGTTTAGTCCAATTTTTATTGCATAATACCAGGCGTTTCGTTTCTTGAACCAAAAGACAAGAGTTCGTCTTCGCTTTCTCGTCAGCAAACCAAAGCTATATTTGCTTCCCGGGACATCATTCAGGACATGTGGCTTTAGGCGTTCACATATGTCGTGCGAACTGTTTGGAATTTTTTGTGTCTAACTAGTGCTAATTTGGGTACTAGTTTAGATAAATCGTCTAACTAGACACCCAGATGGTGCTAGTTACTGACGAGATGAATTCGAAACACAAAAAAAAAATTAAAGGGTTGTGTACAGGACACGACCACGGTGACATTAAAAATGTAGCTTTTTTCAAGAGCGTGCAAATGAATTTTATCTATCACACATATCGACTCACGTTCTTGTTCACTCGCCTGTTTTCATATGTTACAATTTGCTATATACCCTCCCCATCAAAACATAATTTATTGAAGGTCTTTTAACGGTAATCTATTAATTAATCAAGTATCTCACTAGGTGATTGGCATTATTTGGCTGATCTATCTAATAAAAATAGGCTGGTCTGTCCAGAAAATATATTCAAAAGAAAAATTCCATATTGAGAGCTGTGATGAGCAAGCCCACGCCCGCCAACGGAAATATACAGATTCTCCATGAAATATGAAATTTCATTTTCCATTTAAATTTTCAATAAGGTACTAATGAACTTAAGTAAACAATCTTAAGGTTAAGTATTTCTTGATCGATTAGTGTTTGAACAAATGAAATTATTTGATAAATTACATTGTTATACAACGTTCGCACTACCAGTTAAAACGGGTTTTTATGCTATCTTGGTGACATTTCTCTTGTTGCTAATTATTAAAGCGTGTTATAACTCTGTAGTGTAAACATTGTATTGTTAAACCAATTCTGCAGCGTTTTATGTTATAAAGGTGTTTTATGTGGTAATAGGACTGACATAATTATATCTTCAGTACAGCGGTTTGTTTCATAATTTAAAACAGATTTATTTTAAAATTTAAATTAGTATACCCAACCGTTCTATTTGTTGTATACTTTAAAACGCAATTAGAACTGTATTTTAAATACATAGGGTAGGACAGATATTCTGACTGCATAAACTGGGAAAACAATTTTAAGTCCATTAACGCTTAAGACATGGCTTGAATTTGAATCGAAAAAGAACACCCGCTTAAACTGCTGCTGGGACGGTAAGTTCTGTTTTAAAATTTTCCGTTTTGTGCAGTACGAAACAAAAGTGTTTGAAATTAGAAAACAAAAAGTTCTGCTGGGAATGTGATTGTTTCCGATGCAATTACACTCAGATTTTTCACGCAGGGGATACAGGCCGTGTAAATGAAAACCGCGCAAATTAAAAAAAAAACGCCGTAATGAAAACCGCGTAAATTTCAAAATCCGCGTAAAAAAACCTGAGTGTATTCTCCTATATAAAATACTACGCTGCTGAACAGTGCAATAACTACAGAAGCACGTTGTCAGATGCCTCACTCATAAAAAACATATAACCGAAATATGAAACATGAAAACCAATAGGCTCTATACCCTACGCAGCTACAAAGCGCCGTAAACATGGATTAACAAGTTACAACGCACACATAAAAACAAATATATTTTTTTCAAACGCAAGACTCTTAAAGCATGTTCAGGAGTGTTTTAGTTCTAGATTCATAATTTTGACAGTTCTATAAAATAAAACTGAAAATTTTAAAACTAGAACTCGCTGTCCCCAGCAGCAGTTTCAGCGGATGTTCTATTCAGTTTAAAATTCATGTCTCGCCATGCTTTCAGCGTTACTGCATTCAAATTCATATTTCCCCAGTCTATCGGGTCTAAGAGTCTGTGCTGAAAACTTTGCATGTATTTAAAACACAGTTCTAAACGTGTTTTAAAATCAGCAACAAATAGAACGGCGTCGTATAACAGTTTTAAATTTTAAAACAAAACTGTTCGAAATTATAAAACAAAACGCACTGCTGGGGATGTGAATGTTTCAGTTCCAGTTTTACTTTGAAACTCCTATACAAAATAAAACGCTCCTGAACATGCCCTTAAGCAGCACACACCGTATTGAGTTAAATCCAAACCACCCCACCCACCCACTTTGCAAATAATTCTGTGACACCGTGCTGGTACCCGAAAAATCCGCACACGGCCACCGCTGCCGAAAATGCATAGCGTCTACCGCTTAGTGTAGTGCCCAGACGCTGCAGCCATGATCTTACCCGTTCGACATAAGAACAAAAACTGATTCAAACGGTTACGCGTCACCTCTATTTATAAACTAACCGTATATGGTTTAGTCACTTAGGTGCGAGTGTGTGCGAATGCCAACGTTGCCGAAAATCGATAGCGCTTATTGCATCGCCCGGAAAAGATGTTGCTCGTATGGGATAAGAGCACAACTGATTTAAACGGAAATGCGTTGCTTCTATTTATGACTTTTCGTGTGTGATTGAGCCACTAACATACCCTCTAATGACGGCTGTGTCTGAGAAATCTGCCTCACGAATGGTAATTTTCCCGTTTTTCGTGAACTTTTTAATTTTACCAAGTTTTAAAAGTCTACTTTCATTGGGGAGATATTAAATTATTACCAATATTTAAGTTAGGTGTTTCTGAATAGGTTGGTGTATGAATGATTAAAATCCATCTAGTAATATCGGAGTTATAAGCATGCAAACCTTACATAGTTTCGTTACATGGGAGATAGTTTAGATTTTAGAACGACACCTAGCCCCAGATAGTGGAGTAAGACATTTTTAATGTCAAAAACAAAACTTAATCAAAATTAGGTCTTGTGCCCTTAACGCGCAAAACGGTTTAGTCCAATTTTTATTGCATAATACCAGGCGTTTGGTTTCTTGAACCAAAAGACAAGAGTTCGTCTTCGCTTTCTCGTCAGCAAACCAGAGCTATATTTGCTTCCCGGGACATCATTCGGGACATGTGGCTTTAGGCGTTCACATATGTCGTGTGAACTGTTTGGAATTTTTTGTGTCTAACTAGTGCTAATTTGGGTACTAGTTTAGATCAGAGCTGCAAATTTTCAACAGTTTGTTTTGAACTTGAAGGAGGAAAAATTCTCAAATCATGCCCTACTATGTTCAATTCGCAGTTGTTCGTTTCCATTATTCATTCAAACAGCCGACCTGCTCAATCATTTTCCATTCATTTTCAATTTCATTGACCCTGTGAATTTTTTTTTACTGGGGTATTGACTAGGTTTTTCAAGCAAAACTACTCTGAACATAGTTCTTACTGTCCATGTAAGCTTGAAAACGCAAAACATGACGACATTTAACCTAAACTGGCCTCTACAGAGCAGATGACAGCTTTGGTTGGTGAATGAAAAAGCATCAATTTGAAATGAAGACGTACGATTCAGTTATGAAAATCCCGCCAACTTGAAAGTGAATGATTGGGGAGGGCTTTGAATTTGAATCATGGTTGGGTTTGATTGAACTGAAAGTTGGCATTTGAAATTGAAAATTTGCACCACTGGTTTAGATACATCGTCTAACTGGACATCCAAATGGTGCTAGTTACTGACGAGATGAATTCGAAACACAAAAAAAAACAAAACTTAATTAAAATTAGGTCTTGTGCCCTTAACGCGCAAAACGGCTTAGTCCAATTTTTTTTGCACACTAACATTCCTTTCCTTCCCAGATGACTGTAAGGACGTAGCCGGCGCCGTTATTGACATTTAAAAGTGTAGAACCCTCGAAACGTGCACATTGAGAATGGGTAGCTACTCCCAGGCTCCATTCGTTGATTCTCTGTGCAATTTCGCTTGTTCTGGTCAATCACGGAGTAGCAACTACGAATTGTACAGTCGTCATGCTCATGCTCAAAGCCAACTGGTTTTAAAATGCTCTTTGATTTAATTTCACGTTTCTTTATTTCATCTAGACTGCTTGTTACTTCCTGCATATTCTTTGAAATAAGTTTTATAGGAAAATTATAATCTTTAGAAAAGTTCTTTGATAACTTCACGATTCCAAAGCTTTTTATGATAATGGTTTTAACATTTAAATCATACGCCTCCTACTCGAAGTTATGTGTCAGACGAGTGTCTCAGAAAATTGGCAATGTCATCTTCTAATCCAACTGCAACCATGTAAGTCAATCAAACACCTCACTGACAAGTTCTCCGACCAATTGCATCTAAAACTTGTCTATACTCAAAACGCGGAATTTTGAAAATCCAAATCAAAAAAATCAAAAACTTCGAAAATTCGCTTTAAAAAGTTGAATTACGACGAATAAAAAGAGACTTCAGTGTATAAGCAAATATACTGTCATTTGTGTAACCGTTAGCGTTCAAGATAATTGTGAAAGAATATATAACTAATATATCGTTGTATGCGTACATTAATATCATATTTTTAATCCAATGGTGCTATGAAAGATATAATCTTGATATAAGCTTTCTTGCATTCCTGATCGGTATATCATAAAGATAACACAGAGAGTAATATATATCAACATGAGATATAAATTTGATAGCATTCTGTTATGATGTTCTGATCGGGTTTGCATATAAGTTTTAATCCTATACGAGCTATAAATATACCAGACTAAAAGCTAGACGTTGAAAAATTAAAAAAATAGCCTTAATGACCCTCGGACAGACCCCACGGAATTTTCGTATAAATCCGGAACCAGTTATCTGACCTGACCAACATATACAGCCAAAGAAACTAATGAATTCCCGATTAATTTCCGAGTTCATCTAAAATGCTACATTAGGGAGCATACGTCTCCAATATATGGCACTAGCTAATACCCATCGCGAGTCGCTTCAATTTTCAACAAAATAAGAGGAAAACACAATTTGTTACAAAGCGCCATCTGGCGGGCATATAATCTTCAACTAACAGTACACAAACACGCCCCATAACAAATACCTACTGTATGCAAATTTTTACGGAAATCGGTTAAGCCGTTTGGGAGTCTATAAATCATATACATACAAACATTGACTTTTATATATATATATATATATATATATATATATATATATATATATATATATATATATATATATATATATATATATATATATATATATATATATATATATATATATATATATATATATATATATATATATATATATATATATATATATATATATATATATATATATATATATATATATATATATATATATATATATATATATATATATATATATATATATATATATATATATATATATATATATATATATATATATATATATAGATTCGCGTAATTTTGTAAGAGCACACAGTGGCGGATTTGGCTAAAAACCTGGCCAAAAGTCGAAAATTGCATGGTAGTACTTTGGGGTCTAGTACATATATTGTCCTTCAGATGGTGCTGCCGCATGCTATTTTAAGTGAAACACTCCGAAATTTTCATATTTGAGGTGTTGACACATCCAAACAGTTTAAACCATCGCGCTTTGCTCATATTTTTCATCGAGCGCCCGAAATATCAGTATTATTCAAGTGTAGCTAGATTTTGATAAAAGTGTCGATTTCAAACGTGTAATAATGGAAAGTTATGCTGACGATATGTGCTTTAATTATATGTACTGATGTCAAAACATATTATCTTGTTTGTCTATAGAAAATGTCAATAACTTTCACGCTTTTGTAACAGACGGTTTCAACAGACACTTTTGCTAAATTATTGAAATACTTTTTTGTCCACGTATGTCCACTATGTTTTAAGGCAATTTGTGTTCCTTGAACGATTCTCTATTTGGAACATAATAGAATTCTTGCCCGAATTTGCCCGTTTTTGAGTAATCTTTGATTAAGTGGAGACGGAGATGGATTATAAGATTTTTAGATTAAAATTTGGACTCGTACTTTTAATTACTACTGCACCTCCGGTTCTCATAGCGAGTCGCACAATACTGCATTTTGATCAGAAAGAATTGGGTATTTAGTGGTGAAAATTTCATCGAGATTCATAAACATGTTCAAAAGTTATCAAAAGTGGAACGCAAAAGACGTAAATAATTTTGGTCGTTCATATTGAAATCCAACGAGGTCAACAGAAGTAATCGCCAAAGGTTCCAAATATCAAAAATCGATTATGGATGCCATGATTAAACGTTATCGGGGAATTATGACCTTTGATCATGCAAAACAAAACAAATTTAAAGGTGGAATATATGACAGGATACTACAAACGAAAAGAGTAGAGTAGTGCAAAAGAATACTGGGATCTCCGGCCGTTATTTGGCCAAAGAGCTCACTTTGGCGTACACTCCAGTTTGTCGAATTTTTTTGTGGGAAGGTTAACAGTCGTAGCATGTCAGCAAGCATGACAATAAAACGTGGTTGCTCAAAACCAAGTATAACGCAAGAATTTAAATGTTTCATCGTATAATAATGTACTTTGGACAAATCCTCGGTCAAAATTAATTTAAATAAAACTATCAATCTTAGTGAATTTCACTTATTTTCGTATTTTTCTCATATTTATTTTTAGTTACTGCAATTTGCATGCAAACTTGTTGTCAATTTTCACTCCATGCATTTCGTTGCAGAATCGGCTTATTTTCTGTAAATTAGAAAATAATATTTTTCGTTCTTTGAGAAATATATGGATCAGCAATTGAAAAATAATCGTACAGAGAGTTTAAAAGTTTTGTAACTATGTTGCATAATATTTCAAAATACATAGTTTGAAATGACTAATAACATCAATTCTCATAATAGCTACATTATCTAGACACCCAATCCTCTTAATGCACGCAAATCAACAAATTCTATCATTCAGCTAACATTTTTCTAACACACTATTTAAAATTCGATACATTATAAACGTTATTGGCATACACTGGAGCCATTAAATCTTCATTCGTGAAAATTTACTTATTTTTAGATTAAAATGTCGGCCATTTTGCATGCGCCATTTTGAATTTTGAAAATCTGACATCAAAATCGTAATCTGCGCCCCAAAAAATCATGGTATACACCTTTGCAGATCAATCAAAACCATTTACGACTTTTGGCCAGGTTTTTAGGGAAATCCGCCACTGTGGAGCATAAGGAATTTTCAGAAATGTTCTTAGAGAGGTTAAAGGATTTCGGTGCAAGCATTATGAAACACATTAGTTTAGGAGTTGTCCAATATCGTTCGTGAAAAATTCGGCAATTTATTATTAAAAAAAATCACTTGCACCTAGAGCAATTCGCACAAAGTAAAGATGTAGGAGTTGTAAAATTAAACATCCGACTTTCCAAAGCCTATATCTTTCTAAGAGCCGATCAACTGTGCTCATAGTTTCCTCAGGTAGTTTTTCTTTTACCAAACTGTTTATAAATACTTTCAAGCAAGTCAACCTTAGGACCGACTTGGATCACACTATTTTATCTTTTTTTTATTCCTTAAGTTTCATGTACTAAGTACAGTATATCATTTTCTGTGAGATTCTATGCAGCCCAGGAACTTCCTAGTGAGATCTGCAAGATCTATTGGGTCTTGGGAATTCGATGATGTAGTGGAAGTTTTTGTTTACGACCGAAATACAAATATGTAAATTTGTATTAGAACATAGGTATTAAGATTTACAAGAACAACCAGCAATCGCTTGAAAGATTATGGATGCACTACACAGGCATCCAGGATATCAACGGGGCACAGGTTATGATAGTTTATGGAAGGAGTACATACTTATCAAAGCGACGATGGATCGGGTGATGTGCGTTTTTGGAGTATCAGGGACATTCTCGAGTCCGTTTGAATCTCGAAGAGGGTTACGGCAAGGTGATGGTATATCGTGCCTGCTGTTCAACGTTGCATTAGGAGGTGTAATAAGGAGATCGGGGATAGACACGAGTGGCACGATTTTCAGGAAGTCCGTCCAGCTTCTTGGCTTCGCCGACGACATTGACATAATGACACGGAACTTTGAGGCGATGTCGGAAACGTATATCAGACTGAAAACTGAAGCCAGCTGGATTGGACTTGCCATAAACGTTTCGAAGACAAAATACATTAGAGGAAGAGGTTCTAGAGACGATAATGTGAACCTCCCATCCCAAGTTCGAATTGACGGTGGCGAAATCGAGATGGTCGACGAATTCGTATATTTGGGCTCACTGGTAACCGCCGACATTGATACCAGCAGAGAAATTCAGAGACGGGTCTTGGCGGGGAATCGTGCCTACTGTGGACTCCGGAAGATGCTCCGGTCATACAAAATTCGCCGCCGCACGAAGTTGATTATCTACAAGACGCTGATTAGACCAGTGGTCCTCTACGGCCACAAGACCTGGACTATGCTCGTGGAGGACCAACGCGCCCTTGGAGTTTTCGAACGAAAGGTGTTGCGTACCATCTTTGGTGGCGCGAAAATGGAAGACGGAACGTGGCGCAGGCGAATGAACCATGAGTTGCATCAACTGCTGGAAGAACAATCCATCGCGCATACTACAAAAATAGGACGTTTGCGGTGGGCTGGACAAGTCGTAAGAATGTCGGACGACGACCCGGTGGAGATGGTTCTTGAGGGCGAACCCCACAGGAACAAGAAGACGGGGCGCACAGCGAGCATGGTGGATCGACCAGATAGAGGACGACCTGCGAACCCTTCGAAGACTGCATGGCTGGCGACAAGCACCAATGGTCCAGTGGAGTGGAGACGGCTTCTGCATACAGCAAGATACAACAGGGCTCTAGCCTGAACGGTAAGGTAAGTACATACTTATAGTGGCGCGCAGAATTGAGTTGAATGAAGTATTAAATTTCACTGATGTTTAAATTCCCCTCTCGCAGGTTGATGTGATTGACGATATACACCATCAAGCCACAATAGATTCAATAGAGTTATCTAAATATAAGGATGCTCTTTTTAGTTTCTATTTGCACCAAGTTCTACTACTAGAGGTTAATTATTTCTCATGTTAATAATCCACCAATCATTATGACTACTCAGGATTTAATTTATATAAGAAGCCCGCTTCAAGATGTTGATAACAATACGCCTCGATAGTGGTGTATCGAGGATGTCGGGAGGGCTTTTTTTCTGTTCTATATTTTTCCTCTCGATACCAGCTCACAATCAGCAGTCGACCAATAACAAATAGATAATTGAGAAAGGATGTGCTATGGGTGATGTTTGGCTATTCAAGTATTACTAGTGTTTGAAGTACTAATGTATATTTGTCTTGTGATGATCGTAACTTCAGCTGTATCTTGTATATGTCTAATCTATTACATGTCTCATCTATTGTTTTTTCTCTCTTTTCGGGATTCTTATACAGCAATTCTACACCCGCCTTCAGCTGAGTCAGTCAAAGATGGTGCTCATATCCACCAGATACACGTTCCATGGCGACATGCCGGGAACTACAGTTGATACGGGAGAACTCACTTCCTTCTAGCATCTGAACCGCACACTGAGGTTTTGTATCAGATTCACTGCTCGAGCGATCTTTCAGGACCACACGCAAATATGTGAATGGTACCACGGTTACAGAATCGAGTGTGCACACGCGCAATCACATACACGCTAGTACACGCGAAAAACACGTTAACATACCAACGCTTGAGCTCTTCGCGACCACCCACGCACACTTACGCCCGCGATCTTGCAGACATGATCACACCTGTTAAACTCTTTTTCTCATATTCCTAGTTCTAGTTATTTTTCGTCGGCCTATTTCCGCTACGAGGCCAAACACCGACGCCACAGAGGTGACTTCCACTATCTAGACTAGATATCGATCCATCAACACATGGACCGGAACCAACGGCTTTACTTCCCATCGGGAGGAAGGCGTGACAACATTTTTTTTCACTTCAGAAAAATCTCAACGACCTTGGCTGGGATTGAGCCCAGACCAACTAGGGTGAGTGGCGGTCACGCTTACCATTCAACCACCGGCGCCGTCATTGTTAAACTCATCACTGAATTGTCATTTGCATCATATTTTCAGCACACTCGGTTTGTCGTTGGGTATAGATCTGGCTATAGTTGAAAAAATCATTCATTTGCCGATACGGCCATTGCCTGATAAAACCACACTGCTATTTATCAACATGATATGGCTCGCATATCTTCCACCACCGAATATGGATTGGAAATACAACAATGCATTATTTAGAACGGAAATGCCAATTGATAACCTCGTCAAACTGAACGGAATGGTAGTGTGAATAGGAGTAAACCTTCTTGAGTATGAATAAAAAATAGACTTGATTGTAAGTTACAAAGAAGTATTTCTTTTAATTCCACTAGTTTATTATCATTTTACTCTGTTGTTATTTCAGCAATACAATTTAACCCTATGTAATTCACTACACCTTCACTGCCGTGATAGGCATTGGTCGCACTTGCATAGGACATCCAGTTTCCTTGGCCTGACAAATGGTACAACCACCAGGGTATCCATCCCTAGCAAATGGAGCTGTTATGTGTATCACGACAGTGTAATATGTAATTTATTAATTAATCGCACGGTAACCTGTTGGTTTAACCATTATTCAGGTGAAGGATAGTGTAGCACTAGTATCGCTTTTAATCCTTTCCGAAAACGTGCAAAAACACATTCCCATCTGCGATCAAGAGATCAAACAATTTGAATTTTTATGTTGATTGCAACGACAGCTTGGTAACAAATAATATTATGATTTTTATCCGGTTAAAGAAATAACAATCGACGCATTGTGGCTAAATACGTGAACAAAACACTTCCTCTCACACCAGGCTGGATCTAAAACGGCATATCAAACCTAATATTTCAGCCAACACTTTGCATAAAATTTGTGATTTATTAGGACTTGGAAATGCGGGTGACCTCATATTCGCAGGCTTTTCGACGGACGACAACACTCAGTATGAAGTAGAACCATTGGGAAGTAAAACATTTACCACCCTTGTTGTAATCTCAGATAATAATGTTGGTGGCCGACCCAATACAAATCACCGGTCACAGTTACTAGCAGCTAATTTCCAACAGCACAGTTGTTTTATAAATAAATCCTGCAATTACAAAATAGTAAGTCTACTATTTAGCCAAAATAAAAACAAACTACATTTTGCGCTTACGATTAAAATTATCCTTCGACTCCATTTTGGATCTTGTTTTGACGTTTGTGTTATATTGGTGTTAGTGAGTGCACTGGCTCCACCGACAAAATTTTCGGTGCCAAATCGAAACTGCACTGGAATTGCACTTTTTGAAGTAGAATACTTCTAACGTTTCAATATGGGGTCCCATTTCAAAAATTTCAGTTTAGAAATTTTCCCAGGTTTGAAATGCGAATGTCTTCCGTTCTACTGATCGAAATCGCAATATTTTTGCACTATCTGATCGGAAATTCGTGCACGTATTTCGTATTAAATTTCGGAATTAGTGCGACTACTATAAATAAATCAAAACAAGGATTTTTAGAAAATCCTTCGAAAACAGTGAGAAAAATGCGCAATTTGCAAGCACATCTCACGCAGAGCCGTCAAAAAGGAGCATGTAAGCATTTCATTACATACGGGATGTTATATATACAGGTCACGCGAGCTTGTTTTGTATCAGTGGGTGCTCGCTTACCACACGAGCAACATGCTCGTCCGGAAGGTACAATGAGCGGTATCATGTTTGCGTTCCCGTACCAAGCATCATCGCAAGGTTCTTCGTGATAAAATCCAAGGAATCCGCCATTCGGTGTTTAGCTCGTCGTGGTGGTGTAAAACGCATCTCCGATTTAATCTACGAATGTTGATGGTGTGCAGGAAAATGTCAATGATGCCGTGACCTACACTGAACACGCCAAGCGCAAAACCGCAATGAATGTCGTCTATACTCTGAAGCGGCAGGGACGCACTTTGTATGGATTTGGAAGTTGAAAAGCTAGAACTCACTTGCATCATTATAAAAAAGGCCCTTTTCAGGGCCACCAAAATCATTTCAAAGAATAAGTTTGCATTTTCTGTTTCATGGACTGTTTCTCCCTGGAGAGCAATTTGGGTTAAACCCTAAATTATGATGTATTTCAGTATGCAAATTGCAAATATAACCTGAAACAAACTGAAGTGAAGTGGAAAACATTTTTACTAGGCGCATTCAAAAAAGGTTTCAATTCTCAAACATTTTACCAAGGTTCCGTATTACATTACTCTCTTTACCCTGAGTGTTTGATAATCTCCGTATTGGAAACACAATTTCAAATTTGTTCTTTATCAGAAATATGTGGTCGTCCTGAAAAGGACGGTTTTTACAAGAGCATTTCTTTCTCAGCGTTAAATTTATACTTTTCGGTCTTTTTGGGCAGCAGTACAGCTTGGATATTGGGCAACACACCGCCCTGAGCATTGGTCACTCTGGAAAGCAGTTTGTTCAACACTTCGTCGTTACGAATCCCCAGCTGCAGATAGCGTGGGATAATTTTTGTTGTCACGGGCAGCATTTCGGCCCACGGCAAATTGAAGACAGGCGCGATTCGAGCGGACTTTGTCTTTCCCTTAACTTTGCCACCTCCGTTCGTAACACTAAAATAGAGCGAACACTGTTACCTTCCGCGCGAAAAGCCCGTCTTTATATACCCGCTTTGATGTGTATCGAAGGGGTGGAGCTTCGAAGAACACATATTGAGGAAAACACAAAAAAGGACGAGCTTACATTGTGCTGTCAGGTCAGGTATAAAAACTCAGCATGCTGCTGCTCACGCTCAGTTCGTTTGCAGCATCGGAACTGTGCGTCGGTCGAACCTCCGAACAAAAACCTCCCGCGAAATTTAAACTGCCGTCCGTTTGCTGCTGTCAGAATAGTTGGCCAACCACGCCGTCTCAAATGGCACCAAAGCTGTTACCATATACAGCAGCTCCAAGTAAATTCCGAACACTTCCCAAACAAAAGGCCCTTTTCAGGGCCATCAATTTATCGACAAAGAATCGAATTGAAGTTTTGTTATTACAAGCATCAGAAAGTGGCTTGCGTTGGATGGTAAGTGAGCCACTTGTGAACAATATCGTCGCTTTGACGTAGAATGACACAAAATAAAACGTTATGTGTGTGAAAATTTTCGGTCAGGATGTTGCCTGTCTTTTAAATGTGAAAATCTGCTGTTGTACTGAATGAAAACCTTCGATTTTTGCGCTGATTGGAAATAGTTGTGACTAATTCTGTAGAATGTACAATTACTGAAAATAACGGATTTTGTGAAAGCAGTGGTTGGTCCGTACAATTCGATTCCAAGCGAGCCAGACTAGTTATCGTTGGAACGTACACCTCTGACAATAGAAGTAAACTATTTTATTTTGAATTCAACTACAAACAAAAACCTTGAAAACAGCACAGCTGAAAAACTTTTGGGAAAACGCGCAAACCTAAATTTTCCACTATAATGGAAACTAGTGCCCCCGCCGCACAGCATCATCAAGATTGATAGTAATTCAAGCTGAAAGGAAAGGTGGAGGGGGGTTGTAAGGCAATGGAAAACGAAATTTCATTTATATCTTACTGGACCATAATTGGCTGGTCCTGAAAAGAACTTGTTGGTTTGTTGTTTATTTTGAGTCACAATTTCGATTTCTGATAGTTGTGAACTTCTCGCAGGGCGACAGTTTCAGTTCGGTAGCGATGAGGCTTCCTAACGCCAACCGTGGCTGGGGCACTTTTACACGGACTTCGTTGCCAACTGCTTGCGAGGAAGCTTTCCTCCGATAGACTTACGAGCGGTCTGTTTGGTACGAGCCATTTAGCGAAAAATGCTGATCTGCTACTTCTTTGATGCTGGTAGTAGGACGACGGTCAAACGCTCGTTTTCGTGCCTTCATTCATAAAAGTTCAACAATATTTTCAAAGAATGTTGCAAATTGACAACTTTATAATTCCAAAAATTCTCCAAATAAACTATGTATGTGCAAAGGACAAAAACGCATAGAAATTGCTTGTTCCAGCATAGAATTTCCTGTCGGGAAATGTTTTTTTGGTGGGTAAATTTGCTCGATAGACATGCAGTTCGCTGATTAGCCCATTCAGATTCGCAATTTCGTTCTTTATCAAAAATATGTGATCGTCCTGAAAAGGATGATTTTTACAGCAATACGCATTTCATTTGCAAGTTTCAGCGTTCGATTTATGCTTTTTTTCGGTCTTCTTGGGCAGCACTATATGTTTCCGAACATTGTCAAAGGATACAAGAAGAAGCGGCCGTCCGTTTGCAGCTGTCAGAAAAGTTCGCCAAGCCACCGTCTCAGATGGCACAAATACACCAGCTCCAAGTAAATTCCGAATACTGCCCAAACAAAAGGCCCTTTTCAGGGCCATCATTTATCAAAGAATCGAATTGAAATTTTGTTATTTCAAGCATCTGAAAGTGGCTTGCGAAGAGCGTTGGATAGTAAGTGAGCCCCTTGTGAACAATATCGTCGGCATGTCGTAGAATGGCACGAAATAAAAAGTTATCATTTGTGTGATTTGTTTACAGTTTCGTGTAATGATTCAATTTTTAATAACATTCATTGAATGCTCTTTTTAGGATTACCATATGAGGATAAATATGTTCGAATTAGATTTCGATGTACGTGTATCGATATTTCGGTGTTTCCATTAGAAATAACGAAATAACTGCTTTTAATACAACCTATCAGAAAATAGTCAAAATTGTAGCATTTGTATAACCAGTCTTAAGTGTATTCTACTTCACTCCGGTTATGTCTCTGACATTACCCACCCATCTTTTTATTGCAGCTCCTATCAATGGAACATGGTGTCGGTGTTTTGACAACACTTCTGCAAGAAAAGTGCAATTTCAGTGCAGAAAACTACACCAGTTCCTTCAATCGAAAACTCTAATGGTGTTAATTCAGTGAATAAAAACTACGCTTGTTAAATTTGCGATATAGACAGAACCGCGCGAGGTAAACAAAACGGAAAGAGACGAATTACGGCGCTGCATGCCGTCACTTTTTTTACTCTCCTTCGTCACTGCTGTTGGCACTCACTACGCTCAGTTTCGGTTGCTCAACAACAGTTCTCTCAACTGAAAAAGACGATCATTTTGATTTGTGGCCGAAGTTTTACGTAAATTTTTATGAAAAAGTAATAGTCATGATTTCGTGCAACTCTGAAGTTAAGAAAATGCGATATTCAAGCGTAATTCATTTGAAAATTTTAGTGAATGGTATTTCTCATGATGTTGATGTGCTTTTCACACCATGTTTGCATGAATTTCATTTGAAAACCGCATATTTCCCACACTAGAATGGATATTCAAGTGGCAACGATGTGCATTTCTTGAGCGTTTTTTTCAAAAAGACATCTGCAATGAGTTACTCTCTTTGTTTACTTTCTCTTCTGTTAATAATTCGGTCACTTTAATATTTATCCCTCAACTCTTTGCATAATTTGCTAGTAAAAACCACCGTCTTTCGATCTGTACTGTGAAATAAGTGAAAAGTGTTATAGCGACGCCGTAAAAATCGAAAGAGAAAGTAAACAACGAGAGTAACTCATTGCAGATATGTCTTTTTGAAAAAACGCTCAAGATTTAATGTGTTTGTGGATTGAAATAATTCAATAGATTTCCACATGATGTTAACGAAACATTCTTGAATCAAAATAAAATTTGTTAGATCGAACTGATCCCTTTGTTAAAAATCAACAGAATCTTTGCTTAATTTCAACTAAATTTGAGTTGTTCTCTCCTTTGGTTAATACAAAAGATTTGTTTTTGTTTCTTCAAACTGCGGTTAAACTAATCATGATTTTGTTGTTTCGAACGATATATTTGTTGAAACTACTGAAAAGCCTACAAATGAATTTGTTGGTAACTTCAACCAACAGTATTGATTAAATCAAACCTGAATCTTGTTTGTCACTATATCAAACGGAAAAATTGTTGTTTAAAACCAAAATTTGTTTATTTTTCTATTTTTTTCTGCGCATATATATATCTACATATATATATATATATATATATATATATATATATATATATATATATATATATATATATATATATATATATATATATATATATATATATATATATATATATATATATATATATATATATATATATATATATATATATATATATATATATATATATATATATATATATATATATATATATATATATATATATATATATATATATATATATATATATATATATATATATATATATATATATATATATATATTAGGGTGGGACAAAAAATAGATTCCAGCTCCGAGCAACTTTTTGGGTAGCATTTGGGTCCTAGAACATCTGTGCAAATTCTTAGCTTGATCCCTGAAACTATATTTTTGCACCCACTGTTCAAAGTTTACATGGGATTTTATATGGGAAAATTAACTTTCACAAAATAATTCCTCCAGGAGTCGCCCATTGCTTCCTAAAAATAAACCGTTATGTGGCTTTTGTAGGAAATTTAACACAGAAACAAAGTCTCGAAAACTACGAAACAATCTGATGCTTAAGAAAAAAGTTATTAAGCTGAAACCAATTGATGCTCTGACGATTGATAAAACATTCATATTTTCTAGCACCACTGTTGTTGGTTGTCCAATTGTATTGATATTCTCTTAATGTGTCTAAATAATTTTCCCATACTGTTTGGCCACTTCGCAAGAGTTTTGAGGGATAAATTGAGTCTTCTTTTGTATATAAAAAGAGAACATTAAAATTTTTGTATATAATTCGACCATCAGCAGCAGTGATGCTATGAAAAGTAAAATTTTCATCATTCTTCAGGGCATCAATCGGTTTTTGCTTAATAACTTTTTCCACAAGCATCAGATTGTTTTGCAGTCTTCTAGACTTTATTTCCATGACAAATTTCCTATAAAAATCAGATTTCCATTTATTTTTAGGAGGTAACGGGTGACTCTTGGAGGAATTAATTTGCAAAAGACGTTTTCCCCATATGAAATCCCATGTAAACTTTAAACCGTGGGCGCAAAAATATACTTTCACCGATCGAACTAAAAATTTGCAGAGTTGTTCTGGGAGCTAAATGGGGCCCAAAAAGTCACGCAGACAAAAATTTGTAGATGGATATGTAGGTAGTGTCATCGACTACGTGTACAGTAGTATGGCTGCACAGTCTCATTGATTGTTGGCCATAATGCCAGAGTTAAGGTTATTGAATCGATAGATATAAGACGAAAAATTATTATAGGTAGTCAATATCCGACCACCGCTAAAGGTTGGTTCTGCACTTAGTGATAAGTTTAAATAAAGAGAATAGTCAAAGTATCAAGTTCTTACTTACCTGTTGCTAATCCATTACTTACCTGCTACCGTCGATACCATCCGACGAGTGACTCTGCAATGAAAATGACCCGGAAACTACGTACCTAAATTTGGATTCTCGATCCTGACCAATCCCGGAAAGGACGAACCTCTCATCTACAGCGCAGGGTTTAATCAATGGACGAATCTATAATATATATATATTATATATATATATATATATATATATATATATATTATATATATATATATATATATATATATTATATATATATTATATATATTATATATACTATATATATAATATAAATATATATATATATATATATATATATATAATATAATATATATATATAATAATTATATATATATATATATATAAATATATATAATCATATAGACTGAACCCGGGGCTATTCGGACCTACTTAAGCAAATCGCCCGTTTAGGTAGTGGATAGATGTGAAAAAGTTACCGGACCAAATGTCCTAATTGTTAGTTTGAAACCTCAACTACATTTTGATGCCATAAAAGGGTCATTTGCACCACTCATTTCTTCCACCTTTTACAATGTAGGGGTAATTCGGACTCCTACGTGGCAATTCAGACCGCCATTTTTCTTTAATTTTTTTACAATGGAATTATGTTTACCTGTGAATTAGTTACAGAGACACTCCTTAAGAGGCAAAAAAATAAATTGTTTTACAAAAACTTAATCTGGTAAGTCACAGCTGTCGATTGGCAGGCCATGTATTTTCTTTGCTGTTTCGTGCGCAATGGTGTGCGCAGCCGCAAGCCGCTGAACGGTGGTTGTCGGAACAGAGGCTCAATAGCCCCGTACGTTCATATCGCACAAAAGTGTTGAGCGTCACGAAAATATCTGTGTTTTCACCCAAACAAAAATTATTCCATAAAATAGGAGGCTCAAACTTTCTAAAACACTTATCTTTTATTTTTCACTTTTATTTGTTGCTTTAATCACGGTTTTTCCATTATAATGATTTTTGTTTTGAGAATGGCAAAACAACGAAACACGTTGTATCTCCTTACTACAAAGAACAAAGAATCAACTTCAACTCTCAAAATTGATGTTTAGAAAAACACTTCCACGAATATATACGATAGTTAGAGAGCATTGCTATTTTCTGAGAAATCGAGGGAGTCCGAAGTACCCGCACTGTCTTAATAGCCCGAGTTCCCCTATCTCTCTCTCCCTATATATATATATATATATATATATATATATATATATATATATATATATATATATATATATATATATATATATATATATATATATATATATATATATATATATATATATATATATATATATATATATATATATATAATATATATATATATATATATATATATATATATATATATAATATATATATATATATATATATATATATATATATATATATATATATATATATATATATATATATATATATATATATATATATATATATATATATATATATATATATATATATATATATATATATATATATATATATATAATATATATATATATATATATATATATATATATATATATATATATATATAAGTGTGCGTGTAAGGTTTTGTAGCATTTTGATAAAATAAGAAACATGATATTGCTTGATCTGTCGGGTTTACCCACAAGTCCCCTACTCCACGTGCCTGAGCACATGCGCAGTCGTGATTATATTGATGCATTTTTAAAATGAAGAAATAGTGTTCACATTTTGTTTTCAAAACAATCCATTTGGTGACATAATCTTAGTATTTGTTTATAAATTGTCAATCCTTTTAAATAATCACCAGTGTGTATAAAATGGTCCTTGGGTCATAAGACAGATGAAAAATGATCCAGTCGTAAGTACAAGTGATACAGTGTTTTTATTTAGATTTCGATTGTTGTGAATGATTGCTTCAAATTATGTTATGCTCCGTATAAAAAAGAGGATATTGAGGAATCGCCTTGTATATCGAGTATGTAAAAAGACGACTCCATTCACGTGTAAACTTATATCCACATCGGGTTCAGATTTCGTAATCCTTTACACATCCTATCATTTCTGTTTCATTTTGTGTGGATTGGCTTCCTCAAACCGGAACAATACTTTCACCGTACATTTTCCATAGCGACGCTGGATAAAGACTCGACACGTCTATCGTTTGTTTACCACTTATCTGTCAGTGGCATTCCAATCGAGCACGAGATCTGTCAATGGCCTTCATTGCAGAAGGATTCGAAGCGATTTTCTTCGGATTGAGTGCTTTTGACAGATCTCGTGCTCGATTGGAATGACACTTACAGAAAAATAATAAGATAAAGATAGAGTTAGCGAGTCTTTATCCAGAGGGACTTTTTAACTCGACCGCTTTTTAGTTGGACGTCCGCTAGTCGGACCATTGTCCAACTAAAAAGCATCTGAACGTCAAAATCTCATGTCAAATTTACTTTGACAATCTATCTAACAATCTTTTACACTACTAATGTCTTCTTTGGAGAGTTTTTGACATTTGTCAGTCGTTCCAACTAGCGAATCAAATTCGTTGGTTTGACAGAGGCTGTGGCCCAACCAGCGAATCACGACTGTAATCGAATTGAAAATATGAATACTCACGCAGAAAAAAAATTAGTAAAAATAAACAAATTTTGGTTTTAAATAACAATTTTCGCGTTTGATATAGTGATAAACATGATTCAGGTTTGATTCAATCAATACTGTTGCTTGAAATTATCAACAAATTCATTTGAAGGCTTTTCAATTAACAAATATTCAGTTTGAAGCAAAAAAACATAGTAAGTTTAAGCGAACAAAGAAGTTCGAAGAAACAAAAACAAAACTTTGATATTAACCAAAGTAGAGAACAACTCAAATTTAGTTGAAATCAAACAAAGATTCTGTCGGTTTTTGACAAAGCGATCAGCAAGATCTAACAAATTTTATTATGGTTCAACAATATTTCTATTTAAAATGCAAACAGAAGTATTTGTTGAACTAAATCAAATACAGCTCAAATTCGTTAGTTGGGTCACAACTGCGCCCCAACTAGCGAATCGTATCCGTTAACTGGGGCAACTGACATTTGGCAAAAATTACCCGAGGGAAACGCTTATTGTTTGTTTTCTTTCGATAAAAAACGAACAAAAATGTTTTGCGGTTCACGAAAGTTTGAAGTTGATTTTTATGATAAAGTATGTCATTAAGGGGCCATGCATAAATGACGTAGCATTTTGGGGGGTAGGGAGGGTATACCAAATTTGTGACGAAGTGTGACGAGGGTAGGGTCAGAAGTTGTGCGACGTAGCATTAAAACCCATTGTTTAGAAAAAACAATTTTATGATTCTCCATTCCCTAGAGAAATTAATTTAAATTCAAACAAGTTTCTTTTGATGCGGTTTTTCATGAGGTAAATTACGATTCACGGAATTACAAGTTCGTAAAAATTCGAAAAGATTTTGTATGCGGATTTAACTTGCTGCATTAGTTAGCTAATGTTGCTAACTAGTAAACTTGGTTTGGAAGCTGAATTAAATTTTCACTTCGGAGTCAACCAAACAGAATTTAGTAATTTAGATGAACGTATGGTTCTTAGAATCATTGGCAGCTGCACGATTGTGAAAGAGAGGACTTGCCTTCATGTGAGATGCATTATAGTATAGGTGTTCACATTCGTCATGTTTGAGTGTGTTGATTTGTTGCTAGTAAAATTAATCATGGCGGCCCAGGACCGCGAAGCACATAATGAACAAACCGACCAATCGAAACGAAGCTTGTAAGCACGTGGTAAAAATAAGTATGGCGTCCGGGAACGCAAAAGAGCATATGTTTACATCACTAACCAATCAGAATGAAGTATGGGACCACGTGCTTCTGTTTTCTTCTTCATTTCTTCTTGTTCGCCCGAAAAAAGTGACAGCTGATGCACACATAGAAAAAAACGTTTTTAATCCACCTAACAGTGTGATGAGACATTTCTTATAACTCTTATCACTCTCTTCGGATATTATATCGTTTGAGAACATTTAGAACTTGATGCTTCGCGATGTTTTTGATAACACATACTACATGGGATAGTGGCAGAACTCAGAGAATCGCTCAAATCAGCATAGGACAACATCAGTGCTAGAAATCTCAAACCAAATCAATGGGAAAGCGAAAAAATGGCCCATAAAATAGACATACCAACAAATTATTGTTAATGCTCTGTTAATAAAATATCTAAATTGTGGTGGGAAAACTGAATTTTCCTAAAGGGGTTATATATTTTACTGAGCCAAAAAATCGAAATTTTTTTTTAATCGATTTGAAGTTTATACTTTACTCAAATTTCCAACGCGACTGAGCACTAAGAAATAAACGCTTTTTCTTGAAAAGGGCGATACTAGCAGTGATACCATACAAAGAAAATTAACAGTGAATATTTCCAAACATGGTTTTATTTCATATTTAAGAACAATTGTGTTTTTTACATCCTAGATTGCATGATTCAGTGATCGAAACCCAAAACTTCATAAAGTATTTAAAATTATTAAATTAAAATTTGTTTTTGCTATTGAAATTGACAAAATGATAGTATCGCCCCTTTGGCGATTGTTTACTTTTTTGGTCCCACCTATCAGCATTGAAGTATCGCCCTTACGTTTTTTTTACAATAACTACCGTTCTACACCACCGATTTCGTCCGTGTTTTTTCAATAGAGATCATTATTACTATTTACAGCTGGTATCAGCTTGATAATCCTAAAAAAATACGAAAATAACAGTTTCGCCTCTAAACTGCTAGCAAAAAAGTATCGCCCTGTTCGTTTGCATGGAGGGCGAAACTTTAAATAAATAAACAAAAATACAGTTTCGCCCGTTGTATTTTTTGCTGTAGTTTAAGAAAGCAACATCGTAGAATCAAAATTTTTAGGTTAATTTGTTGCGTTTCAAAGCCCTCATTCGCATGTATGAAAAAAAAAAACCCTTATGTTTACATTTGTAAGTATCGCCCTTTTCACAAAAAAGCGTTGAAATGAAATCGCAGCTCCTGATATCACGCTATCTCTGAAGTGCATGCGACATCGATTTTTTCTAAAGGTGACTTCCCAGTAGTATCCTTGATTTGAATTATTATCGCTAATCCAAAGAACAAATAAAAACCTCTCGAAAACAAACCGTTTGGGAAAGTCATCATCATTACTGGAATTTTTAATTTCACGAATCTTTTCGATAACCTTCCGTCACTTGCGTTAATGCACTGGGTGCACAGTGCTCTGAAAATCTAGCGAAATCGTCTTAGGGCACCAGCGGGTCTAATTCAGAGCTATCTGCGCGGCGAGTTAAATCTGTAAAGAATACTAAAAATTAATTTCTTTTCCATAATTTTCAGTTCAGCAATTCGAGAGATCTTGCTCACCGCAAGCCAGGAAAAATAGACTAGGTCACGATTTATTAAAAAATCACGGTTAAATAAAAAATAAAACTATTAAAAAATTTCAAATAGTTTATAATTTTCACAAACTTATTAGGAAAAATTGTTTAATAAGCTTTCGTAATATTGTGTAGGAAAAAAGCTGAAAATTTCAGTATTTTCTCTATCTGCAACATATAAACCCTTAAGTATACCAATTAATTGGTATACGAATTGGAATAGGTTCGCCAAATTTTGGAAGAAGTCTATAAAATAACCCCTTGAAAGCTACCTAAAAATTGTAGTTCGATGCAATAAAAAATCCCCAAAAATGAAATGTACCTATTAATGTGAAACACAGTGAATAATACCTACAATAAAGACCCATTTTTATCAGTCTCATGGCGTATTTTAGGCTGACGAAATGGGGACATTGACTAAATCGGGCAATTTTTTTCTTTATAATAAACTGAAGCTGTTAAAATATTTTTCCCGTCCCTTGATGTAGTCAGATAACTATTTCTGATTATGATGAACTTTTTATTTTTGCATATTTCCATCTTCATGATAAGGAAAACATGCTCAAGAAAGGATTTACTCGAATTCAGTCTTGTTCGTCTGCTAGAACCCATGACACATATGTTCATATTTGGCTGATAAAATTGGGGTTTCAATGTATTATAATAGATATTCAGCATTCGAAAAAGTTTCTTGTGAACGAGTGTAGAACGACTTTGTTTCTACTTACTTGAAATAAGCGGCGTAGCCAGAAATTCGAAGTTTGGATGGGGTTTGGTGAAAATCGATCATACTGTCCAAACGGCATAATTCCGAAACCGTAATTTTTGAAGTTTTAAAATTATGCAGAATTAATTTTTCAGAAAATAGTAACAAAGTGTCTTAAGCGAATTTGTTGAGACCCTATTGTAGTCATGAATATTAACCTGAGAAAATTCACCATAAATACTTCTTGGACGATATACCGTCAAAATTATTTTATCAAATGGTGCGCTGTTTAACGTTTGTAAAACTCATCGAAGATACTAAACCTCCGAAATTGGCGGTTTCAAAATGATGCTATCTTGACCTTAAATTACTGTTTTTAAACATTTGACCTATACATATAATTGGTCATACAACAAAAATCAAATGCTCATCAAAATCGATCAGGACCTGCTAGAGTCGAATGCAAATCGTCATTTTTCATAAATTTCTCTTTATATTCGGAAAGTGTTATCCTCGTTATTTATCATATTACGTTTTCGACGCATTCCCAAAATAAAAACCTGTTTTAATCCACCTAGTAGTGCAATTGTGGTTTTCTCATTTCTCCAGACTACGATTCCATGGCTGGTTATGTTCAATACAATGGTGGAAATGAATATTACATGTTCAGTACGATTTGCACATACATACAATGGATCGACAGCCACGATCCTGAGATACTATGTAATACTGAAACATCGCTTGAAACCAGCGGCGGATCATGGAGAAAGATCCGGGAGGTCCAGGTCCTGCCGAAAATTTTCAACTTGTTAAGAAATTTTAAACTAGGACTGGTGGTATCCAACGGGGAAAAACGATCGGAAATGGTGAGTGAAGCTAAGCAGTCATGTGAAAAAAATTCCCCCAGAGGCGAGACTCGAACTCGCAACCTTTGAGACTCCGGCCCAATGCACTAACCCTTATGCTATCCATCTATGATTAACAGAGGTCACATTTTTTTCCACATTCACACATACACATACATACATACACACACAGACATTTTCCTATCTCGACGAACTGAGTCGATTGACATACGACACTCGGCCCTCCGGGTCGGGATTAGATTGACGAATTTTAGAGTGAATGAGAAAGGCAAAAACATGTTTAGCAAATGTTGAAAGTTATGCATTTTTTGGTGAGTAGTTCTATGTTTCATAGACATTAAATCAATTTTAACTTCGCTTCCTATTAAATAAAGACCCTTATTACAGTACATTTCTACAAAAACGAGCTCAATTTGAAAATAAATCTGAGGATTATGATTGATTACAGAACACTGGAATTTTCTATTGGAATGTTTTCATGCAGGAATTTGATATTGATGCCATTAGACAACTGTGAAATCAAGACCAATAGATCAGTTACATATCAGGACCCCATTCCGACAATTTATCAAAAGTCCTCATGATGTTTACAACAACAGGTTATCAATCTACAGATCAGATAATTGTTATTGTAATATGGAATTAAATCAGTCAGCATCAATAAATTTTCAACTTCAATCCAATTTTTTTTGTTGGGCGTGGTGGGGGGGGGGGAGTGTTGTATGGTGGTAAACTCCAAAACTTTTTCTTGGCTACGCCGTTGCTTGGAGTTATTTATTTCGCTTTTCATTTTCCGATATGTTTCAGATCGATCCGATGGTTATAAGTTAGAAAAATTGCAGTCAGAAGGTTCGCACAAATGAACATCTTTGTACTGATAAGTTATCTAGTTCCTTCCAGACAACTTGGAAGTGTTCGGTGATTATTTCTAGCGGTTGTAGATAGTAAAATGAAATACAAAATTCGTTTTATCGAAATAATGTTTAGCTTATTTCAATGGATTATTACTATATTGAACAATAAATAGGCGACAAAGAGTAATCCACAAACAACAAGCCATAACTTTTAAAGTATCCAAAATCGATATTTAAAGTCTTCAGTGAAGTTATTCGCAAAAGTAAGAGCTACAAATTTGCTGAAGGCATTATTTCGATATAATCACTTCCAAGAAAATTTGTGAAAATATCTCACTAATAGGGGGATTAATCAGCAAAAGCACAATACCAAAAGAAAGGGCATATTACCTCCATTAAATTCTCCGAAGATACTATTGACCTAAAATAAGCCGTTTTGGCGTTAATAATAAATTACATGTTTTTGGTCATGTTTCTGGCAATGGGAAATGATAAAAATCTTTCGTCCGCATTTAATGTTAAATATCTCTTTTGATAATAGTCCGATTTCAACAATCTATAGCTTGTTCGAAAGGTATTTGTTAAAGCTGTCTAAAAACATATAAATTGTTAATCTATATTGTCAATTTCGGCAGATAATTTTAAAAAAAAACTGCAAAAAACGCCATTTTTACGCATTCAAACATTCATATCTTCGAAACTAAACATCAGAATCAAAAACAAATTAATAGCGTTCATACTGTTTTTTAGTTGTTTCATTTAAAATTGGTTTGGATAAGATCGGTTCAGCCATTGCTAAGAAACACGAATGAGAATTTGTCCGTTACATACACACACACAGACACACACACACACACACACAAACATTGTCCCAAATCGTCGAGCTGAGTCGATTGGTACATAAGAAAGTTTGAGCGAATTCTATACATTTCTTTTATAAGAAATGTAAAAAATGTGTACACCTTTATACTAGGGTGGGGTAAAATGATCGTTTTTTCAGCACAGCACTTTTTTGGTTCCTTTCGGGGTCCCAAACAAATGTGCAAAATTTGGGGTCGATTAGTGTTGACCCGGCGTAGCGCATTGCGTTTGAAATTTGTATGGAGATTAGTATGGGAAAACCTACATTTTTGCATTTTTAATTCTACAGACTTCAATTCTTCCTTTAGTATGCAAACAAATAGATAGAAGTGTAGTCCAGGATATGCTGAACAACTTTGCCGAAGGATGTATGGTGTTAGAATGTCTCTAAGCCAAGTTATAGCTGTTCAAAGTGCGATACAGCGAATTAAATGCCAAAAATCATTTTTATTGCCAACACTGGTACACCGGCAATGGTATTTCATATAGCATTCCGAAATAACATTATATATTTTAGTTTTACCACATTGGTATGTTTAAATGAATTATTCAAAAGCCTTAGATCAATTTCATGAACGTAGGTAGTTGAGCAATAGGGCGTAGTGAAGGGTGAGGGGGGATGGGGGGAAAACTTTAATATGTAGAAATTCGAACTGAAATGTTGTCGAGTTGGAATGTTCAGATGAATTATTTCAAAACAATTACACAATGTCCTACGCATAATAGTAACGATGAAATAAAACATACTGTATCCCTTTGCCTTGACTTTTATCAATAGAAGTTACATTACAGACTGAATCAACTGATGTCGAGTTGATATGTCAGAGGATTACATTTCGGTTTAATACGCATTATAATTTGATGGGATGCTCATTTCTATGCTGTTCGATCACGAGGCGTGAAGCTAATTTCTGGATTTCAACATCAAATCCACCAGATCTCTACAACAATGTTTGCTTCAGGTGATCGAACAGCATCGAAATGAGCATCCCATCAAATCATTGTGCCTATTAAGGTTGCACAGAGAATGCCCAAAATTCGCAAACGAAAAAAGCAGTTTTTTTCCACACCGTATGTAACAACATTCTACATACGCTGATTGATTTTAATGAAGATCTGAAGTACGGTGTGGAAAAAAACTGCTTTTTTCGTTTGCGAATTTTGCGCATTCTCTGTGCAACCTTAAACTGAAATATAATCAATGCAATCCTCTGACATATCAACTCGACATCAGTTGAATCAGTCTGTAACGTAACTTCTATTGATAAAAGTCAAGGCAAAGGGATACAGTATGTTTTATTTCATCGTTACTATTATGCGTAGGACATTGTGTAATTGTTTTGAAATAATTCATCTGAACATTCCAACTCTACAACATTTCAGTTCGAATTTCTACATATTAAATTCCCCCCCATCCTCCCTCACCCTTCACTACGCCCTATTGCTCAACTACCTACGCTCATGAAATTGAGCTAAGGCTTTTGAATAATTCATCCAAACATACCAATGTGGTAAAAGTAAACTATATAATGTTATTTTGGAATGCTATATGAAATACCATTGCCGGTGTACCAGTGTTGGCAATAAAAATGATTTTTGGCATTTAATTCGATGTATCGAACTTTGAACAGCTATAACTTGGCTTAGAGACATTCTAACACCATACATCCATCGGCAAAGTTGTTCAGCATATCCTGGACTATACTTCTATCTATTTGTTGATACACTACAGGAATAATTGTAGTCTGTAGAATTAAAATGCAAAAATGTAGGTTTTCCCATACTAATCTCCATACAAATTTCAAACGCAATGCGCTACGCCGAGTCAACACCAATTGACCCCAAAATTTGCACAGTTGTTTGGGACCCCAAAAGGAACCAAAAAAGTGCTGTGCTCGGTTGATGTGGCTAATATTACGTTTTTCCATATAACAATGCCCCACCCTACTGTATACACCTCGGTCTTCATGCTCCCCTTGACATATAAAATTCAAAACAAAACTATCAACACTTTATTTGTCGTGAAATGGTCTTATTTTGCACGCAATTTGCTGTTATAATGAAAATGTTGATAAAAGTCGTCAAACATTTTGAAAGGACATGTATTTAAAATAATTGAAAAACATATGTAATTTTTTTTCATCACCCGGGCGCTTTGCATGGAACTAGGGGGAGTGGGTAGGTAAATGCTACGTTATTAAAGATGGGGGTTAGAATTTTGTGACCAAATGCGAGGGGGTAGGGGTCAAACATCGCCGAAAAAAGCTACGTTATTTGTGTACGGCCCCTTAGTGTTATTTTTGCGAATAGTTACTTTTGACACTACGACTCGACTACCTTGTGCCAGTTAGCACCGCAGCTCCCTTCTCGTACAATTCAGCGCCATTTAGGGACCATTCATAAATTACGTAACGCTTTTAGGGGGGGGAGGGGGTACGGCAAGTTGTGACAAGTTGTTACATTGGGGGGAGGGGGTGTTAACTAGATCGTTACGTAACATGTTTTCGCCGAAGAAAAAATTTTTTTTTCTTGGAATTTGTTACGTAACAGGGGAGGGGGGGATGGAAAAATTTGTGACAATTTGTTACATAGGGGGAGGGGGGGGTCTATTTTGGGCAATTTTTGCGTTACGTAATTTATGAATGGTCCCTTACTCGTACAGCTCCCGACTTGTTCGCGAACTACTCGGTCTAGTCCCCGACGGTGGACTTAGCTTACTCCGATGAATAATTCCCCGAGGAAGCAGTTCTCTCGAAACCGCGCCAATCAGCCAGGTGTTGAGGTCAGTTCGGCGATTCCGGTGGAGCATGGCATCTGGTTCGCTGGTACCCCCGACGACCCGCAACTGGTAGTGTCGTGTCGCGGGTCACTCAGTCTAGTCCCCGGCGGTGAATCCAGCTTACGCCGACGGATAGTTCCCCGGCGAAGGAAGTTCTTCCAATACCGATTCTTCTTTTTGGTCTTTATCAGCAAAATTTCTTGAGCCCTTTGGCTACCTCTCGTTCCATTTTGCTCTACGTTCCTGATGAGCCATTCAGCTCCCGCCCTTACTTGTTCGCGAACTACTTGGTCTAGTCCCCGACAATGGATCTAGCCTACTCCGACGAAGAATTCCCCGCCGAGGGAGGTTCTCTCGAAACCGAGCGGTAGATTTCTCCTGGTACCAATGTTCGTTTCCGTGAGCCATTTAGCTCTCCGCCTCGTCCCGATCTACTCGATCTAGTCCCGGCAGTAAATCTAGCCTACTCAACGGGCCAGCCAGTAGGTGCGTCAAATGGAATTTCACCTCTCCATGCTTCCTATGCACCCAAGCCGACACATTTGAGATGAGGCGGTGAGACCACTTTCCTTTCTCCGCCTTGTCCCACTCCAGCTGCCATTTAGCCAACGAGTCCGCTCGGACCAGTCTCCTTGCGTTACGTGCGTTTCTCCGCTGGTAGCATTCCACGTCCTCCGCCAGGGTGATGCAGATGGGGATCATCCCGGCGATAACGCACACTGCCTCCAACCATATTGCTCTGTATGCACCGCCATCAGCCAGAATGTTCTGTTCAGCTTTTCACGGCTCCGATTGGTTTTCAGCGCAGCACCCCATGCAGGAACCTCACATCGGAGTATCAATGGCGAAACAGTAGATAGAAGACGTCTCGTGCTGCTTCTCGGACCGCCGACGTTTGGCATGATTCTCGCTATTGCGTTCGTTGCTTTCGCCGACTTTTCGCAGGCGTAGTCGACGTGGTTGTTGAAGCTCAACCTGTCGTCGATTATCACGTGTCCTCCGACATCGATCTGCATCCGCTGAACCGCTTTGCAGTTGCTGATCAACAACACCTCCGTCTTATATGTGTGTGTGTGTTTTTTTACAATGGAGAAGACATTCACGTCCTAGCCCAGTACACGTGCTATTGGTAGGTATCCAAGCTACCGCACGGGGTGCACTGGGGGCGTGTCGGGCTCGAATGGTGACGCTGCCATTAATACCGACTAAACTCCATTGAGCTCCGCCATCGTTCCTCCCAGGAACTACCTCTCGGTTTTACTTCTGACGAGATGGCTGTACTTAATGTACTCATTCACTCTCACTCACGCATTCATACGTCCTGTATGAGGCTAACTTGGGTGCTCTCTCTATCGCACCTTGATTCACTCTCAAACACGTCCACACACCTTTTTCGTTCCTTGCGAGGCTGACTTGTGTGCTCACCTTACTCATTCCTTGCTAGGCTTACTTCTGTGCTCGCCTCACTTATACCATGTGAGGCTGACTTGGGTGCTCACCCTATCACCTGGTTCACTCTTGATCGTGCCACTCTATTATACCTCTGTCACTCCCCCTGGTATCCCATGTGGTACATTTTTCTTAGGCCCCACTTCTGACATACCATGCGAGGCTGACTTGTGTGCTCACCTTTTTCATTCCTTGCTAGGCTTACTTTTGTGCTAGCCTCTACCATACCATGTGAGGCTGACTTTTGTGCTCACTCTTAACATGCCGTGTGAGACTGACTTGGATGCACACCCTTTCACTCCTCTGCCACGCCATGAGGCATCGATAGCTAAGTCCCAACATACTACGCTACGACCCTCCCATCTGGGCATTAGGCAGTCCACATATACGCCTATACACTCGCTCTTTTGCCTTGCTTCGGGGTGGCTGGGTTTACCCCTTACGCGGTTGCCAGTCGCTGCGCCAAACCTGTCTCAGCATGAACAGACCATTCACTCTGTTGCTCGGTTCGCCAGATTACCTGTAGCCTACAGGCAATCTGGGTGGTAGCAGCCGAGACTGCGTTCCACTTCTCCACCGATTGACACATCCGCTGAATAAGGGTATCAGGGGTTGTGTCCCAGCCACAGACGTCAA
This sequence comes from Topomyia yanbarensis, assembly GCF_030247195.1. NCBI lineage: Eukaryota > Metazoa > Arthropoda > Insecta > Diptera > Culicidae > Topomyia > Topomyia yanbarensis. The sequence continues at coordinate 136,085,043 of NC_080670.1, read as the reverse complement.
GCATAGCTCTTCTTTCGACGTCGAACCGAGGACATACGAACATTATGTGTTCGGCAGTTTCGTCTACACCTGGGCAGTCCGGGAGGCTGAGACCTCCGCGTGCCCGAACCTGTGGAGGTACTGTCGGAAACAGCCATGGCCTGACAGGAATTGTGTCAGGTGGAAGTGAACTTCCCCATGGGGTCTTCCCACCCAGCTCGATATGCTAGGTATCAGCCGGTGGGTCTACCTACCTTTCGAGGAGTTGTCCCACTCACGCTTCCATCTGGCGACCGAGGTCACCCTGGTGCACTCGCGGGCTCCTCTATTTTCACGTAGCTCGAAACACTCCTCATCTTCCCGAATGACCAGCCCGACTGGCATCATGCTCGCTATCACGCAGGATGCATCGTGTGATACCGTGCGGTAGGCAGATATCACTCTGAGGCACATCACGCGGTAGGTGCTCTCCAGTTTCTGTAGGTAACTGGTTACCCTCAGTGCTCTTGACCATGACGGGCCGCCGTACCTGAGGATAGATACGGCAACGCCTGCCAGTAGCCTACGTCTACTGGCGCACACCTTTGCGCTGTTGGACATCATCCTCGATAGAGCCGCAACAGCAGTCGACACTCTCTTGCATGTATAGTCGACATGGCTGCCGAAGGTCAGCCTGTCGTCTATAATGACTCCGAGAGACTTCAGACTTCGCTGTGAAGTGATCGCGATTTCTCCCACATGGATAACTGCATGTTGTGCCGACTTGCGGTTGTTGACGATAACTACCTCCGTCTTATGATGAGCGAGCTCCAGGCCTCTCGCGCTCATCCATTCCTCCACCGTGTTGATCGCGTGTTCTGCGGTTAGTTCTACCACAGGGATTGACTCCCCGTAGACCTACCTCAAGTAGAGTCGTCAGTAGAAATTTTAATTTACTGTCAAAATTTTAATAGAATGAAAAGTGCATCGAAAATGAATGAAATTCACAAGAATATTTTAAGTAGCTCCTATACAATTATTTTGGCTACAGAAACTAGTTGGGACGAAAGTGTTAGAAGTGAAGAAGTTTTCGGGAACAGCTACAATGTGTTTAGAGCTGACCGTGACATTCATATGTCTGAAAAGAAGTCAGGAGGGGGAGTTTTAATAGCAATTACATCAAAATTTAATGCAGAAATCATTACTACAAGGAAATTTAAAGAATTTGAGCATGTGTGGGTTAAAACCCATCTGGCAGGTGAAACACATATATTTGCCTCTGTGTACTTCCCCCCAAATAATGCCCGCAAAGATACATTTGAAAAGTTTTTTCTTATTGCCGAAGACATTATAACCAAGCTCCCCCCAGAGGTAAAAGTTCATATTTATGGTGACTTCAATCAACGAAGCATTGACTTCTTTCCAGACACTGAAAATGAAAGCATTCTACTTCCAGTCGTTGGGGATAACGAAACTCTGCAGGCCATATTTGACAAAACTGCAAGTTTAGGACTTAACCAAATTAATCATGTTAGAAATCAGCAAAACTGTTATTTAGATTTATTATTCACAAACATTCTTGAAGACTTCTGTGTCACCGAATCATTAACTCCACTATGGAAAAATGAAGCGTTTCATACAGCAATAGAGTTTTCTGTATTTGTACATGATAACAAAAGACCCGATGACTGCGAGTACGAAGAGGCCTTTCAATTTCAATTGGCAAATTTTGACAACATAAAACAAAGACTAAGCAGTATAGATTGGCAAACGTTGTTTAGAAATGAAACAAGTATCGAAAATTCAGTAGACGTCTTTTACACAAAATTGTTTGATATAATAGTTGAACAAGTACCACTGAAAAAAATTAGGCGACAAGGCAACACAAAATATCCAGTTTGGTATAACGAGCAAATTAAAAATTTTAAAAATCGTAAACAAAAGGCCCACAAAAAGTATAAAAAAATCAGAAATGAAAGGAACTTATTTAACTATTTGGACATTTGCGATCAACTAAACCTATCCATTAAAATAGCATTTGAAGAGTATAACTCAAAAACCGAACTTCAAATAAAATCTTGCCCAAAAAATTTCTTTAATCATGTTAAAAATAATTTAAAATCGGAAAACTTCCCTTCAAAAATGAAACTTAAAGAAAATGTCGGTGTCAACGCGGAACAAATCTGCAATCTTTTCGCAACCTTCTTTCAAGACATCTATACCACATTTTCTGAAGAAGATCGTGATCGCGAATATTTCGGTTTCTTCCCAGAATTCACCACAGACATTGGCGTCAATCATGTCAGTGTGCAAGATATTATGGAGGCTTTAAACAAACTAGATGCCTCCAAAGGTTCTGGACCTGACGGGATCCCACCCGTATTTATGAAGAACTTAGCGTTGGAACTCACAGCTCCTCTGTTTTGGCTTTTTAACATGTCGCTTGAATCTGGCATTTTCCCCAATTTATGGAAAAGCTCGTACCTGGTACCCATTTTTAAAAGTGGCAAAAAATCTGACATATGTAACTACCGTGGAATTGCCATTATGTCATGTATGCCTAAACTCTTTGAAGCAATCGTTAACGAAAAACTATTCAATCAAATCAAAAACAGAATTACTAACACGCAGCATGGGTTCTTCAAAGGACGTTCAACTAATACAAATTTACTAGAATTCGTTAACTACTCATTGATTGCAATGGAGAATGGAAACTACACTGAAGCTCTTTACACGGACTTTAGCAAGGCATTTGATCGTATCGACATACCCTTGCTATTATTCAAACTGAAAAAATTAGGAATTGAATCAGGTCTTCTCAAATGGCTCGAATCATATTTAACTAACCGTCAACAAATAGTTAGATTTAAAGGGAAGAAATCGAATCCCATTCAAGTCACATCAGGAGTTCCTCAAGGCTCCCATCTAGGCCCTCTTTTGTTCATTTTATTCGTAAACGACATATCATACATTCTCAAAAACATAAAAGTTCTTATCTATGCCGACGACATGAAGCTCTTTTTAGAAATTAGGAACGAACAAGACATAAAGATATTACAGGAAGAAATACATATGTTTTACCTCTGGTGTAACAAAAGCCTTCTGCAACTAAACGTAAAAAAATGTAATGCAATAACTTTTAGTAGGAAACGAAATACACCTGACATTTCAATCACTCTAGGAAATCAAGTGGTACAAAAGTGCGAAAGAGTTAAAGATTTGGGAGTCATTCTAGATTCAAAATTAACATTCATTGACCATTACAACACAATCATCAATAGAGCAAATAACATGCTTGGATTTATAAAGCGTTTTAGTTACAATTTTAATGATCCATATACAATTAAAACATTATACATCTCGTATGTAAGGTCAATACTGGAATATTGTAGCATAGTTTGGTCACCTTTCTCAATCACACATGAAGAAAGAATAGAATCAGTACAAAGGCAATTTTTATTGTTTGCACTTCGCAAAATAGGTTGGACACGATTTCCTCTCCCATCTTATAAAGCTCGCTGTATGCTCATTAACATCCAAACACTAAAAGAGCGCCGAGAATATGCAATGGTTTCATTTCTAAACGATATAATTTCGTGTCGTATTGATTCAGTCGAACTTCTATCTAAACTTAATTTTTATATACCTTCCCGGCAGTTACGAATCCGAAATACATTTATAACAAACAATTATCATACAAATTATGCCAAGTTTGGACCATTAAATCAGATGATGGCAACTTACAACAAGCACTGCGAAGCTATTGACTTAACAATGACAAAAAGCAAATTAAAAAAATATTTCAATTCTATTCGCTTATAAAGAACATCCTAAAGTAGTGCTATGTAAACCAGATAGTGTTTAGTTTAGTTATTAGTATTTTATGTTTTAAGTGTATACTATATTTTATCGTTGTAACAAAACGGTCTACTCTTGTTTGACGACAATAAATAAATAAATAAATAAATAAAAGACCTCCAAGGTTACGTCGTCAACAAAGCCGACGATCTTGACCCCAGGAGGGAACTTCAGTCTCAGAACCCCGTCATACATGAGGTTCCATAGCACCGGGCCTAGGATCGAGCCCTGTGGGACTCCGGCGGTAATCGGAATCCGTATAGCAGTACGCGGTTCTGGAAGTAACTTTCCAGGATCCGGTACAGACCCACCGGTAGGCTAAGCCGGTGTAACGAGAGCGCGATGGCATCCCAGCTTGCGCTGTTGAATGCGTTCTTCACGTCAAGTGTCACTAACGCACAGTATCGAATGCCTCACCTTTTTCGTTGGATCGCTATCTCGGCAGTATTTATCACTGAGTTGAGAGCGTCCACTGTGGACTTACCCTTCCGAAAGCCAAACTGGTTGCTTGACAGGCCGTCCGCACCTTCCGCGTACGGGGTTAGCCTGTTGAGGATAATCCTCTCAAGCAGTTTGCCAGTCGTGTCGATCAGACAGATTGGTCTGTACGCCGATGGGTCGCCTGGCGGCTTCCCGGGCTTCGGCAACAGCACCTTTCCATCTATCGGGGAAACGGCACTCGTCAAGGCACCTCTGCATAGCTAGCCTGAACATGTACATATGTGTGTGTGGGTATGTATGTATGTACACTAATGTCATGTAATTATTTCAGCAATGGATGAACCGATTTTAAAGAAACTAGTTTTTGAATACTTCCTTCACATAAAACAAGAAATGGATACGCCACTGGAGAAATGGATAAAGCTCACTACCACTAGCTAAAAATCATGAGATTGCATACATCAGAGATGATCTCCAAGAAATTAGCAACTAACACACAACGACACAAATTAATTGATGCTGAATGGAAGAAGCGCAACATATGACACATTTATTTCATTAAAAACATTCCGGAATATGAATTAAAAAAATAAAGTTTCATTGAAATTCAATTTTGCAGTGCATATCGGGGTATTGGGGTTCCAGCTGACATATTTTGTTTGTGGTTGTGATGCGCACAGTGAAGATACCGAGATAATAACAGGGGAGAGAGTGATCAGAGAGCATCTCGCATATGCACTACGTTAGGTTACCATGCGATGACAGAGTGGGTCGCGTATGTGAGCATTACCTTGTATTTTCATGGCAAGGAAACTTTAATAAACACAGTTTACAAAGCGGGTCGTTTTAAGTCGGTTCGAATGTCGACTTCGTCAGCGTGCAGAGATAGTTAGGTTTGTCAGCCAATTATTTTCGTTTTATTTGTTGGTATTTTGCCGATAAATCCACTATCCATACATAACCGATCCGTTTCGGTGATGAGTCGGTGCTGTGCGCCGACGTCGATATTCTTCCTTTCCTTTCATGTGCGTTCACACTGACACACTCTTGTCCGCATCGGAACCGTGTCGGAAGGATGTGGATGCTCGCGTAAGGAATGTGTGAGGGAGTGTTGGTGTTCAGCACCGTACAGGGACGTTACTGCGCTGGATCGAAGTATACTGTGGGTTTTGAGAGTGACGGGTATTCATTTACTCTCCTTTCCATAACTTGATCGCTTTTACATTTGCTCGCTGGCTCTTCACATTATTCGCAAGACAAGACTATGGCCTTACGTTACTTGTACATTGGATACTTTGGTTAAGAGCCGTAGTGATGGAGAGAAGATGAGTTGTTTACTTCCATTATATTCATATTTGTTCTAGGTTATATTGGATTTTCCAACCTACAATGGACGGTTGTCCGTATAACAGCAGATAAGGAGAGATTACCGTTTGTTATTTTGGGATTTGTGGTGGAAGCGTTTTTTGTGTATTTGTGTATAGTAGCGGTCGTATAGTAAGAACTACACTACCGATCAAAAGTTTACGTTCACCCTACAATGTTAATGTAATATTCAAAAAGCTATATGGTTCTCTTCATTTATTGTTACTTATTATTATTACATATAATTGTTTTTCGACCCATTTTTCTACGATAGACAAATAAAATATGTAGTTTTTTTCACTTTTCAATAATGAGATGATAATTTTCGAATTAGGTCAATTTGAATAGATATTTTTCTTCGACAGTTACGATTTGCAACAATCTTTTAATAAAGAAAAATATAAAAACAATTTGGAATGTACACTTTGGAGTGAGCTCTCGCAGCACTAAGATGTTACGTGTATTATGTACTTGACGCATCGAAAGAATACAACCTATCATAATAAGTTTATTTGTGATCTGACCAGTAGCGTGTAGCAACATGATACAGTCAAGACGCACGATCTTTACAAAGCCTACTGCGAAACCCACTCAATTGTGAACAATTTAAAAAAAAATGCGAATGAAACTTTTGATCGGTGGTGTATATCCACAGATATGATAATGAAACTGTCTTGCTTCCTTGTAGTCGTAGTGCGCTGTATTATTCAGTAAAGCATACCACTATATGTTAACTTGTGCTTATTTACATTCATATTAGGTCAGTTGGACTTTCTTATACAAATTCAAATATGAAATACTAGTGCATTTTCATTTAATTCGTAATAATCATGCTTTATAGTGGTTGTATTCATTAAATTCACCATGATCATTAATTCCATAAATATTTTAGGTTTTGTTATTCTATATGTTATATACGGCCCAAAGGCACATATTGAAAAGCAGCAGGGCGAGAAAAGTGCTGTTCAAAATGTACAGTCTCACATACAGGATAATCTTGTTTTGCTATGTTTTAAATAAAGCTGATAGTTTTAATTATAGTATATTATATTATATTATATTATATTATATTATATTATATTATATTATATTATATTATATTATATTATATTATATTATATTATATTATATTATATTATATTATATTATATTATATTATATTATATTATATTATATTATATTATATTATATTATATTATATTATATTATATTATATTATATTATATTATATTATATTATATTATATTATATTATATTATATTATATTATATTATATTATATTATATTATATTATATTATATTATATTATATTATATTATATTATATTATATTATATTATATTATATTATATTATATTATATTATATTATATTATATTAGGGTAAGGTGGGGCAAATCCGACATAGTAAATGGTTTTGGCTGTAAAATGCTCATTTTGCATCGGATCAAGTCGTTTTATATACCAAATTAAAGGCTAGACTTATATGCAACTTACTATGTATAACATATTATTCGTATCTTAAGAAAATTTGGAGATACAGGCGTTTTACGAAAAAGTTCATTTTTGCTGTTTTCAAAAATGGTGGGGTAAACCCGACCGCCTCTGTTTTTGATTGATTTAGTAAAGATATTTTATGGTTGTATCATTGAATATTCAATTGTAACATGAATAAAATGGAATTCTATGTCAATCTTGTATTGTCAAAATCACGAGCAGTAGCACGTAAAGATATTCCCATTTGCATCGGAGCAATTGATCGGCGAATACTATATTCATCACGTTTTTGTGTTTTTCGTTTGTAATTATGAACCATTGAGTAAAAAAATAATAAATACGAATAATAAAAATACTTTTCAAATTGAAAAATAAACATTTTCTTACCAAAAAAAGCGTGTTTTTCTCATATATGCACCTTTTGCTGGATATCTCTATATATAAAAATGAAATGGTTTCCGTGTGTCATCGCATAACTCAAGAACGAGATATCGGATTTCTTTGATTTTATAATTATTTTGTTAGTTATTTTCTGTGGAAGGTTCTTTGACATAAAAATCAAATATTGAAATTTTCCTAATCCACCTATTAGTGCAATTGTGTTTTTTTCATATATGCACCTTTTGCTGGATATCTCTATATATACAAAAATGAAATGGTTTCCGTGTGTCATCGCATAACTCAAGAACGAGATATCGGATTTCTTTGATTTTTGCATTATTTTGTTGGTTATTTTCTGTGGAAGGTTCTTTGACATAAAAATCAAATATTGAAATTTTCGTAATCCACCTATTAGTGCAATTGTGTTTTTCTCATATATGCACCTTTTGCTGGATATCTCTATATATAAAAATGAAATGGTTTTCGTGTGTCATCGCATAACTCAAGAACGAGATATCGGATTTCTTTGATTTTTGCATTATTTTGTTGGTTATTTTCTGTGGAAGGTTCTTTGACATAAAAATCAAATATTGAAATTTTCTTAATCCACCTATTAGTGCAATTGTGTTTTTCTCATATATGCACCTTTTGCTGGATATCTCTATATATAAAAATGAAATGGTTTCCGTGTGTCATCGCATAACTCAAGAACGAGATATCGGATTTCTTTGATTATTGCATTATTTTGTTGGTTATTTTCTGTGGAAGGTTCTTTGACATAAAAATCAAATATTGAAATTTTCGTAATCCACCCATTGGTGCAATTGTGTTTTTCTCATATATGCACCTTTTGCTGGATATCTCTATATATAAAAATGAAATGGTTTCCGCGTGCCATCGCATAACTCAAGAACGAGATATCGGATTTCTTTGATTTTTGCATTATTTTGTTGGTTATTTTCTGTGTAAGGTTCTTTGACATAAAAATCAAATATTGAAATTTTCCTAATCCACCTATTAGTGCAATTGTGTTTTTCTCATATATGCACCTTTTGCTGGATATCTCTATATATAAAAATGAAATGGTTTCCGTGTGTCATCGCATAACTCAAGAACGAGATATCGGATTTCTTTGATTTTTGCATTATTTTGTTGGTTATTTTCTGTGTAAGGTTCTTTGACATAAAATATCAAATATTGAAATTTTCCTAATCCACCTATTAGTGCAATTGTGTTTTTCTCATATATGCACCTTTTGCTGGATATCTCTATATATAAAAATGAAATGGTTTCCGTGTGTCATCGCATAACTCAAGAACGAGATATCGGATTTCTTTGCATTATATATATATATATATATATATATATATATATATATATATATATATATATATATATATATATATATATATATATATATATATATATATATATATATATATATATATATATATATATATATATATATATATATATATATATATATATATATATATATATATATATATATATATATATATATATATATATATATATATATATATATATATATATGGTTATCGGATCGTTTAGAAACGCGGTAGAAGTATTCGGTTGGGTTTGAATTAGTAAACTAACAATTTATTGCTACTGCCTACCGGCTTATATACAAAAGTCAAGTATCGAAAAAATAATAAAAAATATTTTACACAGGGCAAAGGTATAGAGAATTGAAACAAATGATTTTTTTGATTTCTGTCTGTGCATCGAGCATAACAGACCAATAAACTATCACCACACAATGCATCTCGGTGGCTTCAGATCGCGCATCGAGCACGGCTGATAAAGATCGATCACTCGATCGATAGCCGCTGCCTGTGCATTGAGCACGACAGATGAAGAACGATCACTGCGATGAAGCCTCGTTGTAGCATCTCAACGATCATCACCCTTGCAGGTGGGTTGCAAGGGTGATGATCGTTGAGATGCTACAGTACCCCCTTTTTAGAGAGCGCGATGATTAGTGGTATCGAAGTGGAATCATCACTCGTCGTCCTGATCGAGTGAATATCGCCGGTTGGGGCTCCGTTGTTGTTGCAGCTGGACGATCGCTAACGGGTGCTGATGGCTGGTGATCGTTGAGCATGTAAGCTGGTTTCAGTCTGTCGATTGAAATGTTGACGCTCCGACCATTGATGTTGACTCGGTAGTGCTTGTCGTTTCGGCTAAGCACCTGGTATGGACCGTCGTAGGGTGGTGATAATGATGGCCTTATGGAGTCGTTGCGTACAAACACGTTTGTGCACGTTTTGAGGTTGGGGTGCACAAACACATTACCTTTTCCATGCCATGCCGTGTCAGGTGGTCGCAGCATACGCATGGCATCTCGAAGTTCATTTGCGAATTCCGATTGGGTGTTGTTGCTGGGATTTTCGTGGAAGAACTCCGACGGTATGCGAAGTGTTGTTCCATACACCATCTCTGCTGGCGAAGCACGGATGTCACCTTTGTAGACGGTACGCAATCCGAGTAGAATCATGGGAAGATGTTCGGTCCAACGGTCCGGGTTGTGGCAAAGGATGGCTGCCTTGAGATTTCGGTGCCATCGCTCGATGATACCATTTGACTGGGGATGATAGGGCGTAGTCCGTAGATGGCTTATTCCGAACGTTCGAATTAATTCTGCGAAGAGTGCCGACATAAACTGGCGTCCCTGCTCCGTGGTGATGTGTGTAGGTACACCAAAGCGTGACATCCAGCCTGAGACAAGGGCTTGAGCGATAGTAGGCGCTGTCATGTCCGGAACAGGTAGCGCTTCAGGCCAATGAGAAAACCTGTCGATGATGGTGAGACAGTATCGATTCCCGTTGCTTGGTGGAAAAGGACCAACGATGTCAATGTTGATATGACGAAATCTTTCCTCAGGTGCAGTGTACCGGCGGAGGGGTGATTGGGTATGCCGGTTCACCTTTGAGCGCTGGCACTGTATACACTTTCTTGCGTAAGCGATGCTATCCTTCCGTATGTTTGGCCAAACGAATCTCTGCGTCATCAGCTTGGCTGTAGCACGGGTACCAGGATGAGAAAGTCCGTGCGTGGCTTGAAGAAACTGGTCACGAAATCTTTTCGTGATGAAGGGCCTAATGCGATCATCCGAGCAGTCGCAATACAACTGATTTGAACTGCCTGGAACAGTAAACTGTTAGAGGTTTAATGACGATTTTAATTTATCTTCCAGAATTGTTCGCAATTCATCATCTGTTTGTTGGTCGGCGGCGAGAGCTTCAAAATTCACCGATGGCACTGCGTGCACAGCTGCGATGCGAGAGAGTAGGTCTGCAAATGCGTTCTCTTTCCCGTTCACATGTCGGATGTCGGTTGTTATTTGTCCGATGTAGTCTAGATGACGGGCTTGACGACTGGTGGCTCTTTCAGGATTCTGCTGGAATGCATACACGATCGGCTTGTGGTCGGTGTATATGTGGCAACTTCGACCTTCCAGCATATACTTGAAATGTCTTACTGCCAGGTAGATTGCGATTAGTTCTCGATCATACGTGCTGTATTTTAGCTTTTTAGCTCCCTCACTGTTGTCGGGCGTTTGTAGTTGCTGACTGCTTCAACACGTTCGGGCAATGGGCGAATTCCATCGGCCGAGATTGAGTGGCCAACGAAAATTATCTCCGTCTTCCCGAACTCACATTTTGCAACATTTATTGCTAAGTTGTGATCTTGTAGACGGGTAAACAACTGCCGAAGATTCTCACGAAGCCGATTGCCGTGAGCTACAGCATCTTATTGACACCTTTTATAGCTGGTGTGTAAGAAACATGATGGTCCTTAGCGTTGCAAAATGTTTTGTCATCAGCTATTATCGAACGAGAAATATGGTTACCTTCAACTATAACATCGCAGGAACTCTACTACAACGCGTTGACCACGTGAAGGATCTAGAAGTCATTCTTGATGATAAGCTAACGTATACTCATCATGTCTCAGCGACCATCGACAGAGCCAATCGTTTGCTGGGATTTATTTTCAAAATATCCAACGAATTTCGGGATCCTCTATGCTTCAAGGCTCTTTATTGCTCATTGGTGCGCCCGCAGTTGGAATTTGCAAACGTCGTTTGGTGCCCGTATCAAGCTACGTGGAGCCTTAGGATCGAAGCAGTCCAACGTAAATTCATACGATATGCGTTACGTGAATTGCCGTGGAACGATCCATTAAACCTGCCACCGTACGAGGACCGTTGTCGTCTTTTAGGACTTAATACTTTAACACGCCGGAGACATGCAGCGCAAGCTACCTTCGTGTCAAAGATTCTGCTGGCTGAATATGATGATCCGGAGCTACTAGCGCAAATCAACCTCTACGCGCCTACCCGTTCTCTTCGCCCTGCTGCATTCTGAAATGCGCAGCACTAACTACGCTGCCAATAGTCCAATTTTAGCAATGAGTCGTCGCTTCAATGAGTTTGCTGAAATTTTTGATTTCGTCATGAACTCTTCGCAGTTTCGTCGTCGTGTATTGTCACTATTTTAATTATGTTCAGTTTACCTTAGTTTAGTATAGTTAATTAAGACAAATTGTCAGTTGGACTTTTTTTATACAAATACAAATACAAATACAAATACGATGTTTCTCTGCTGACGATGATGCGATGAAAATATCATCAATATATGGGAACACGAAGTCCAATCCTCGTAGTACCTCGTGTATAAGCCGTTCGAAGGTCTGAGCGGCATTCCGAAGTCCGAACGTCATGTATGTGAATTCGAACAGTCCAAACGGCGTGGTGATCGCAGTCTTCGGGATGTCGTCTTGATGTATGGGGACTTGATGAAATGCCTTCTGCAAGTCAACCTTGGAAAAAATGGTTTTTCCTTGCAGAATGGTAGTAAAGTCCTGCAGGTATGGTAGTGGGTACCGATCGGGGATGGTTTGAGCGTTTAGCGCACGATAATCTCCACACGGGCGCCAGGTTCCATCCGCTTTTTTCACCATGTGAAGTGGGCTGGCCCAGCTGCTGGACGAGGGGTGGCCAATTCCCAGATGCGTCAAATGCTCGAACTCTGTGCGCGCTGCTGTTAGTTTGGCTGAGGAAAGACGTCGCGGCCGGGCGTATGATGGCTGACCGGTGGTTTCGATGCGATGCACTGTTGATGATGCACTCACTGTACCGGGTGCTGTTAGTTTGGTGATGGATGGGAATTCTGCCAGCAGCTCGGTGTAGGGGCATGACGTGCTGAATGTTTTTATAGAGTACTCACTCGTCCGTGTCAAAACTGCCATCGCTTCCAGCTTCGTGGTATTGTCGATGAGACGATGACGTTTTAAATCAATCAGCAGGTCGTAGTGGCAAATAAAATCTGCTCCGATGATCCCTGATGACACGTCTGCGATGAGGAATGTCCACAGAAATTCACGCCGGAGGCCAAGACTAACCTTCAGCATAACTTCTCCGTACACTTTAATCGGTGTTCCGTTAGCGGCGAACAATTTAAATGACGTTGGTTTCATCCGGGTTGATTTGAGATCTCTCGGGATGACGGACACATCCACACCGGTGCCGATGAGGAATTTCATGTTGGTAATTGTGTGCGAGATCTTAAGGCGAAATAGTGTGGCTGTGTCGGAAAGCTCGCCAATTTCCAACGCAGGATCAACTGGACGACGTCATTGTTGGTTGCTGGGCTTGGTTGCTAGTCCGAAGGAGCACGGTTTACGGCACCGTCGTGCTTCCCCTCCGTACTTAGAGTGGTACCAGCAGACTTCATAGGACGGTTCATTATCTCGAAATCTACTCACTTTGCTTCGGTTGCGGGAACGTGATCGCTCCCGTGGGTTTTCGTTTGAGCGGAACATTTTGTTGATCATCCTGGTCAGTTGAGCGATTTCCCGCTGGAGCGTTTCAATTCTGTCAGGAGGCGATTCGGTTGCAACTTTAGCGGTCGCTGCTGGTGTGCTCGGTGCGCTCGCACCGATGGTGTTGATGCTGCGAAGGCCCATGGATTCCACGATGGCATCTGCGATGGTAGCTTTTTCTGTCGGGTCCCCTTTGGAGGCAAGATCGAGCAGCACGGGTTCACAAAACGAATTTCCAGCCACTCTCCTCATTTCGTTGAGAAGTTGGCTCGGTTTCATGTCACCAAGCGGCATATCAGACAATACGAGCTGCAAACGTTTCTGCTGACTGTCGGCGAAGTGTTCAATCAGCTTCATCTTGATATACACGTACTTGTTGGCAGGCGGGACGGCTTCAATAATGGAACGTAACTCCGTCAACTTACTTGGTGGCACTTGTGCCATGACGATGTTGTACTTCTTGGTGTCGTGGGCATTTCCAATACCGGAAGCGGCAAACCAGAACTCCAATGACATGAAGTATGACTCGATGTTGGATTGCGTCATCACCGGCGGGCTCAGTCGTGGCAGGTTTAGGGTATCCACGTTGGTTTCCTGCTGCTGTTCCGGTACCGCTGGGTTGTCTGCTCCAGTGCCTGGTTTGTCCTCGTTCACCATTTTTTTAAAACGGGGTCACCAATTTATGGTTATCGGATCGTTTAGAAACGCGGTAGAAGTATTCGGTTGGGTTTGAATTAGTAAACTATCAATTTATTGCTACTGCCTACCGGCTTATATACAAAAGTCAAGTATCGAAAAAATAATAAAAAATATTTTACACAGGGCAAAGGTATAGAGAATTGGAACAAATGATTTTTTGGATTTCGGTCTGTGCATCGAGCACAACAGACCAATAAACGATCACCACACAATGCATCTCAGTGGCTTCAGATCGCGCATCGAGCACGGCTGATAAAGATCGATCACTCGATCGATAGCCGCTGCCTGTGCATTGAGCACGACAGATGAAGAACGATCACTGCGATGAAGCCTCGTTGATATTGCAGGTGGGTTGCAAGGGTGATGATCGTTGAGAAAAATATCATATATATATATATATATATATATATATATATATATATATATATATATATATATATATATATATATATATATATATATATATATATATATATATATATATATATATATATATATATATATATATATATATATATATATATATATATATATATATATATATATATATATTGTCTTCGAATTAATAATTTTCGTACAGACTGAAATACTATGCTAACTTAAACCTATTTTCAATTTGAACATTTCTCTACTTAAGTTAAAGTCAAAATGATGAAAAACGCTATTGAAGAGCTGACAGCAAACATCTACCGGGTTATTCTGGCCGTACTGTGTGCGATGAGTAGAGCGCTGAAAAAAGTCCATTGTCCGCAGAGACTTACCGGGAACGTTGAAGTCCAGCTTAGCGAGAAGCAGAGGGCAGTCAATGTTGTCAGCGAGAAGATCGAACACAAAAAGTCGCTGCAGAAAAACTCTCCTGTTTCGTAGCGTAGGCAGGTTAATAAGAGCACAACGATGCTCATACGGTGGTAGTTCAAATCGATTTCGCCAGGGGAGCCGTCGAAAGGCCTACCGGACGAAGCTCTTTTGCACCCGTTCTATGCGATTAATGTGTACGGTGTGATACGGGGCCCAAACGATAACTCCATACTCTAGAATGCAGCGTACCACACTGATGTACAGTGCCTTTAGGCAGTAGACGTCGTTGAAATCTTGAGTGTTTCGTTTGATGAGTCCTAGTACATTTATAACTAGAACATAAAAGGCATAGGTCTTAAGTTCATTGAATAAATTAAATAAATAAAAAAAATAAATAGTACTGCATAGGCTTTAGCAGTTACTGCATTGAAGTGTTCGATGAAACGTAGCTTACGGTCAAGTATAACACCAAGGTCCTTGATTAATGAAACTCGTTTTACTGGGGCAGCGCTCACTGCATACTCAAACGTAGTTGGCGAGAGTATTCGTGTGAATGTGATTATGTTGCATTTCTGAATGTTTGTAGTCATTCCGTTTCTATCACACCAACTCACGATCCTATCTATGTCCATCTGAAGTGCACAACAATCTACCAGAGTTGTTATGATGCGATAAATTTTCAGATCATCTGCGTACATCACCTTACACGATGTCAATTCGCTGCAAATATCATTCACAAAGAGCACGAAGAGAAGAGGTCCAAGGTGACTCCCTTGAGGTACACCCGATGTGATGTCGAATGGGTCTGAAAGTACAGTTCCAAGTCGCACAGATGCACTGCGGTTTGTAAGGTACGAGAAGATCCAATTGGTCAGCCAGTCCGGAAATCCGATTCGCCTAAACTTTTCAATAGCTAGCTGATGAGGAAGGCGATCGAAGGCTTTGTAGAAATCTACATACTCTGCATCAATTTGTTGTCGTTTCTCTAATTTATCATTCAGCGTTGACAAATAGCTCATCAAGTTCGTCGTTGTTGAGCGCTTTCTAACAAACCCATGCTGATCTGTAGTGATGATGTGTTTTACTGCAGGGTAGAGAATATCTAACAGCATACTTTCAAAAACTTAACCCTGTAATTTATGACGTCATGGACGTTACCGGCTTTATGAATTGGTGTTATTAAAGCCTTCTTCCACTTGGCGGGAAAAATACTTTCACCGAGAGAGCGATTGAAAAGCATGGATATCGGTACAGCTAACGATGAAGAGCATTCCTTGACGAAACATGGTTGAATTCCGTCCGATCCTGGTCCCTTTGAACCGTCAACACCACGTAGATTGTACACTTCGCGTTCGGTGAAAGATGTTACAAGCAAATTCAAGGAGAAAGTCGGCAGACTACTCAGGTACGATTCAGACAAAGGTGGTGGGTTATTACTGTAAGTAGGGGTTTGCCCACTACTCGGGTTCTTGTTTGCCCGGCGAACCCTTCTTTTCAGGGCGGCCTAGGTGCTTCCACGGAATTTAGGAATTTCGTTTCACAACAAAAAGTAAACTAACAAATAAAATTTAACTTTACCGTTTATTTTCACCAACTCTCCTTCACTGCTGCTGATGCGGGATCCTAATGCTGCTGGTGAAGGGAAGGCGGGCGGTTTTTTTTTCGGCAGGCCGGGACGACGACGGCCGCGTACTCGTCTGGGTTCCGTTGGCTGCTCCGGTAGCGGTCCATGGCGTTTAGCTAGGGAGGTGAGCTTGGCTCCTTTGTTGGAACCTCCCTAGCGACGTTGGCGACGAATCGCCGGATCGTCTACTCGCCGTAAACGATCCCGGAAGTTACCGCAGTAAACTTCCCAGGGGGAACCTTTGTCCGCCCTGCTTCGTTCTCCTTGGCTATTAGCTATAGAGGAGAGCTAGGCTCGTTCGACTTATCCTTTATAGCGAGAACGGTCGATGTTCGGTTCCTTGTTAATTAGCCGGGGTAGCGAAAGAACTCCTTTGCTGTTAGCTTTCCCCTGTTGGCGAACCGACACCGTAGTTTTCACTGTGCCCGAACCACAGGCCGGCAATCTCGACGGGTGATTTTACCGTCGCACTCGCGCACTTCGCTACACTTGCTATCGTGGCGGGAAACTGTCCCGAAAACAAAAAAAAAACGTAATCTGGCAGACGTCTGTATATCGCCGTGGTTCGTCACTTTCCAACTTCGATGGCCGCCTTCCGCACTCGACTATCACAAACCGCCAACCGCCTTGTCGCATAGCTGTCAACGATGAGCAGCATAACCAACACACACGTATTTTCGCAAGAGGAGAGCGGTAGCCTACCTAAGCCCTATGTTATTAATTCACAATTGTCAAACAAAAATTACTACACCTATCTGCACAAACAAAACCGTTCACAAACGAGAAAATGAACAAAAATTTACAACTTTAGTGTGAACGGTATAAAACAGCGGTGAGCATAATTTTTGTAAACAAATTCACTCTACGGAGTGTATAGTCATAAAAGGTATATTTCCACCCAGTGCTAAATTGTTACCCTCACGGGTTACATTACTCAGCACACTTTGAAAGAAAGACGAGAATAGATTTGCTGACTCCGCAGGTGTCGTTGAGGTCCTGTAACGGTAGTTCACGTTATCAGGAAAACCACGGGTGGATGTTTTGTTCCGCAAATAAGCCCAAAATTGCTTCGGCTCGTCCTTCATGTTACTCTTAAGTCGTGAAACGTATGATCGAAAGCAAGATGCATTCAATGATTGAAATTGTCGTTCTAAATCTCGCACAAACGATTAATCATCTTCACCTCTTGTCCGGAAAAATCGTTTACGAGCCTTCCTTAACGGATTTCGCAGATTGCGCAGCGCATCGTTCCATTTGTGCAACGTTCGTTTATTTGTGCAACGGCGCTTTCGCCTTCTCAGAGGCACGTGTTGTTGAAAAATTAAGTCCAATTCACGATAAAACCTGACCACAGCCTCGTCGAGAGTACCCAGTGATAATATTTCAATCCAATTGACCTATTTTGTTGGTTATTTGCTGTGGAAGGTTCTTTGACATAGAAATCAAATATTGAAATTTTCCTAATCCACCTATTAGTGCAATTGTGTTTTTCTCATATATGCACCTTTTGCTGGATATCTCTATATATAAAAATGAAATGGTTTCCGTGTGTCACCGCATAACTCAAGAACGAGATATCGGATTTCTTTGATTTTTGCATTATTTTGTTGGTTATTTTCTGTGGAAGGTTCTTTGACATAAAAATCAAATATTGAAATTTTCCTAATCCACCTATAAGTGCAATTGTGTTTTTCTCATATATGCACCTTTTGCTGGATATTTCTATATATAAAAATGAAATGGTTTCCGTGTGTTATCGCATTACTCAAGAACGAGATATCGGATTTCTTTGATTTTTGCATCATTTTGTTGGTTATTTTCTGTGGAAGGTTCTTCGACAAATAATCAAATATTGAAATTTTCCTAATCCACCTATTAGTGCAATTGTGTTTTTCTCATATATGCACCATTTGCTGGATATCTCTACATATAAAAATGAAATGGTTTCCATGTGTCATCGCATAACTCAAGAACGAGATATCGGATTTCTTTGATTTTTGGATTATTTTGTTGGTTATTTTCTGTGTAAGGTTTTTTGACATAAAAATCAAATATTGAAATTTTCCTAATCCACCCATTAGTGCAATTGTGTTTTTCTCATGCATGCAGCTTTTGTTGGATATCTCTACATATAAAACGTTTTTAATCCACCTAACAGTGTGATGAGACATTTCTTATAACTCTTATCACTCTCTTCGGATATTATATCGTTTGAGAACATTTAGAACTTGATGCTTCGCGATGTTTTTGAATACACATACTACATGGGTGGCAGGACTCAGAGAATCGCTCAAATCAGCATAGGACAACATCAGTGCTAGAAATCTCAAACCAAATCAATGGGAAAGCGAAAAAATGGCCATAAAATAGACATACAAACGAATTATTGTTAATGCTCTGTTGATAAAATATCTAAATTGTGGTGGGAAAACTGAATTTTCCTGAAGGGGTTATATATTGTACTGAGCCAAAAAAAAATCGAATTTTTTTTTTGAATCGATTTGAAGTTTATACTTTACTCAAATTTCCAACGCGACTGAGAACTAAGAAATCAACGCTTTTTCTTGAAAAGGGCGATACTAGCAGTGATACCATTCAAAGAAAATCAACAGTGAATATTTCCAGACTTGGTTTGATTTCCTATTTAAGAACTATTGTGTTTTTACATCCTAGATTGCATGATTCAGTGATCGAAGCCCAAAACTTCATAAAGTATTTGAAATTATTAAATTAACATTTGTTTTTGCTATTGAAATTGACAAAATGATAGAATCGCCTATTTGGCGATTGTTTACTTTTTCGGTCCCTCCTATCAGCATTGAAGTATCGCCCTTACGTTTTTTTTACAATAACTACCGTTCTACACCACCGATTTCGTCCGGGTTTTTTCAATAGCGATCATTGTTACTATTTACAGCTGGTATCAGCTTGATAATCCTAAAAAAATACGAAAATAACAGTTTCGCCTCTAAACTGCTAGCAAAAAAAGTATCGCCCTGTTCGTTTGCATGGAGCATGGAGGGCGAAACTTTAAATAAACAAACAAAAATACAGTTTCGCGCGTTGTATTTTTTGCTGTAGTTTGAGAAAGCAATATCGTAGAATCAAAATTTTTAGGTTAATTTGTTGCGTTTCAAAGCCCTCATTCGCATGTATGAAAAAAGGCTTATGTTTACATTTGTAAGTATCGCCCTTTTCACAAAAAGCGTTGAAATGAAATCGCAGCTTCTGATATCACGCTATGTCTGAAATGCATGCGTGCATAGTTCCAAATGTTACATCGACATCGACTTTTTCTAAAAGTGACTTCCCAGTAGTATCCTTGATTTGAATTATTATCGCTAATCCTAATGCCAAAGAATAAATAAAAAACTCTCGAAAACTAACCGTTTGGGAAAATCATCATCATTACTGAAATTTTCATTTTCACGAATCTTTTCGATAACCTTCTGTCACTTGCGTTAATGCACTGGGTGCACAGTGCTCTGAAAATCTAGCGAAATCGCCTTAGGGCACCAGTGGGTCTATCTGCGCGACGAGTTAAATCTGTAAAGAATACTAAAAATTAATTTCTATTCCATAATTTTCAGTTCAGCAATTCGAGAGATCGTGCTCACCGCAAGCCATGAAAATAGACTACGTTGTGAAGCGATGGTCACTATTTATTAAAAAATCACGGTTAAATAAAAAATAAAACTATTAAAAAATTTCAAATAGTTTATAATTTTCACAAACTTTTTTAGAAAAATTGTTTAATAAGCTTTCGTAATATTGTGCAGGGAAAAAGCTGAAAATTTCAGTATTTTCTCTATCTGCAACATATAAAACCCTTAAGTATACCAATTAATTGGTATACGAATTGGAATAGGTTCGCCAAATTTTGGAAGAAATCTATAAAATAACCTCTTGAAAACTACCTAAAAATTGTTGTATTTCGATGCAATAAAAAAAATCTCCAAAAATGTACCTATTAATGTGAAACACAGTGAATAATACATACAATAAAGACCCATTTTTATCAGTCTCATGGCGTATTTTAGGCTGACAAAATGGGAACATTGACTAAATCGGGCAATTTTTTTTCTTTATAATAAACTGAAGCTGTTAAAATATTCTTCCCGTCCCTTGATGTAGTCTGATAACTATTTCTGATTGTGATGAATTTTTCATTTTTGCATATTTCCATCTTCATGATAAGGAAAACATGCTCAAGAAAGGATTTACTCGAACTCAGTCTTGTTCGTCTGCTAGAGCCCATCAAACATATGTTCATATTTGGCTGAGAAAATCGGGTTTTCTATGTATTATAATAGATATTCAGCATTCGAAAAAGTTTCTTGTGAACGAGTGTAGAACGACTTTGTTTCTACTTACTTGAAATCAGCGGCGTAGACAGAAATTCGGTTTGGTGGGGGTTTGGTGAAAATCGATCATACTGTCCAAACGGCATAATTCCGAAACCGTAATTTTTGAAGTTTTAAAATTATGCTGAATTATTTTTTCAGAAAATAGTAGCAGAGCTCGTGTCTTTAGCGAATTTGTTGAGACTTTATTGTAGTCATGAATATTAACCTGAGAAAATTCACCATAAATACTTCTTGGACGATATACCGTCAAAATTATTTTATCAAATGATGCGCTGATTAACGTTTGTAAAACTCATCGAAGATATTAAACCTCCGAAATTGGCGGTTTCAAAATGATGCTATCTTGACCTTAAATTACTGTTTTTGAATATTTTACCTATATATATATATATATATATATATATATATATATATATATATATATATATATATATATATATATATATATATATATATATATATATATATATATATATATATATATATATATATATATATATATATATATATATATATATATATATATATATATATATATATATATATATATATATATATATATATATATATATATATAATTGGTCATACAACAAAAATCAAATGCTCATCAAAATCGATCAGAACCTGCTAGAATCGAATGGAAATCGTCATGTTTCATAAATTTCTCTCTACATTCGGAAAGTGTTATCCTCGTTATTAATCATATTACGTTTTCGTCTCAACTCGACGAATTCCCAAAAAACCTGCCTTAATCCACCTAGTGGTGCAATTGTGCTTGTCTCATTTGTGCAGACTACGATTCCATGGCTGGTTATGTTCAATACAATGGTGGAAATGAATATTACATGTTCAGTACGATTTGCACATACATACAATGGATCGACAGCCACGATCTTGAAATACTATGTGATACTGCAACATCGCTTCAAACCAGCGGCGGATCATGGAGAAAGATGCGGGAGGTCCAAGTCCTGCCGAAAATTTTCTACTTGTTAAGAAATTTTAAACTAGTTTTAATTTTAAAGTAGCAACCCCTCACTGCATACTCCCTCCGGGCCGGTATGATTTGTCGATTTTTGGAGTGATTGCATAACCTTTCTATATGAGAAAGGCAAAAATGTACCAAAGTCCAAAGAAGTCAATTTTTGTCAAACATCTCAATCTTTCATGCATTTTAAAGTCATTTGGCATCAAAAATACAAATTTGATTTTGAAAATTTTTCATTTCAGTTTGTATGGGAATTTGTTGTGTGATTGCACTCTTCAACTCGTAACTCCGAAACCGGAATAATCAATAAAAATTCAATAGCAACCGATGGGAAGGTTGTACCTTTCATTTGAGACTAACTTTGTGCAAATCGGTTCAGCCATCTCTGAGAAACAGAGGTCACATTTTTTTCCACATACACACACACACATACATACACAGACATTTTCCTATCTCGACGAACTCAGTCGATTGGCATATGACACTCGGCCCTCCGGGTCGGGATTAGACTGACGAATTTTAGAGTGAATGAGAAAAGCAAAAACATTTTTAGCCAATGTTGAAAGTTATGCATTTTTTTGGTGAGCAGTTCTATGTTTCATAGACATTAAATCAATTTTAACTTCGCTTCCTATTAACTAAAGACCCTTATTACAGTACATTTCTACAAAAACGAGCTTTTCTATTGGAATGTTTCCAGGCAGGAATTTGATATTGATGGAATTAGACAACTGTGAAATCAAGACCAATAGATCAGTTACATATCAGGACCCCATTCCGACAATTTATCAAAAGTCCTCATGACGTTTACAACAACAGGTTATCAATCTACGGATCAGATAATTGTTATTGTAATATTGAATTAAATCAGTCTGCATCAATAAATTTTCAACTTCAATCCAATTTTTTTTTGGGTGTGGTGGGGGGGGGGGGTGGGTTGTATGGTGTTAAACCCCAAAACCTTCTCTTGGCTACGCCGTTGCTTGGAGTTATTTATTTCGCTTTTCATTTTCCGATATGTTTCAGATCGATCCGATGGTTATAAGTTAGAAAAATTGCAGTCAGAAGGTTCGCACAAATGAACATTTTTGTACTGATAAGTTATCAAGTTCCTTCCAGACAACTTGGAAGTGTTCGGTGATTATTTCTAGCGGTTGTAGATAGTAAAATGAAATACAAAATTCGTTTTATCGAAATAATGTTTAGCTTATTTCAATGGATTATTACTATATTGAACAATAAATAGGCGACAAAGAGTAATCAACAAACATCAAGCCATAACTTTTAAAGTATTCAAAATATATATTTAAAGTCTTTAGTAAAGTTATTCGCAAATGCAAGAGCTACAAATTTGCTGAAGGCATCATTTGGATATAATCACTTCCAAGAAAATTTGTGAAAATATCTCACTCATAGGGGGATTAATCAGCAAAAGCACAATACCAAAAGAAAGGGCATATTACCTCCATTAAATTCTCCGAAGATACTATTGACCTAAAATAAACCGTTTTGGCGTTAATAATAGATTACATATTTTGCCTTTCTCAATAGAAAGGTATTGCAATTCCTCTGAAAACCGACTTTTTAACGGAGGGCCGAGTGACATATACCATTCGATTCAGTTCGTCGAGTTCGGCAAATGTCTGTGTGTATGTATGTGTGTATGTATGTGTGTGTGTGTATGTGCGTATGTGTGTGTGTATGTGACCAAAAATGTCACTCATTTTTCTCAGAGATGGCTGAACCGATTTTGACAAACTTAGTCTCAAATGAAAGGTGTAACGTTCCTGCTATTTAATTTCTAATGGATTCGACTTCCGGTTCCGGAATTACAGGGTGATGAGTACGAACACGCAGAAAATGTCGATTTTAATAAATTCTGCAATGAATGTATAAAGGTGAAAATTTTTCCAAAATATGACCACAACTGCTTCGATTTGTAGTATTAGGTCACTAACATCCATTAAAAGTCTATTTGGCCACATTGGCCACCATCATTGGTTCCGGAAGCCCCGGCGGAAGTATCTAAATTCAGAATAACATTCACATTGGTTTCTCGGAGATGGCTAGACCGATTCGACTAAACCTGGCCTCAAATGAAAGGTATTGCGTCCCCGTAAATGGCTATTTAATTTCATCCCGATCCGACTTTCGGTTCCGGAGTTACAGGTTGTGGCGTGCGATCACATAGCAAATTGTGATTCAAACCGATACTCCGATGAAAGCAAAAAAGGTAAAAATTTCGCTAAAATGTCTCCCAAACAACTTAAATTTGCTGTTCTAGGTCACCGACGTCTAACCAAACTTTCGTTGACTACATTGACCACCATAGACGGTTCCGGAAGTGCCCGGGAAAAGCGGCCATCTTTCAAAATTTACGAAATCACATCAGTTTCCCGGAAATAGTTGGGCCGATTTTCACAAACTTAGTCCCAAATGATAGCTATAATATCCCCATAGATGTCTATAAAATTTCGTACGGATCGCCTATATGGGTCCGGAAATATAGATTAAATCGTCTGGACACATATAAAATTCCCATATAAGCCGGAACTCAAATTTTTTTTTCAAAGGGGGGGACCCCATGAAATTTCAGAAATCGAATTCGTATTTTTGATGCCAAACATCTTTAAAATGCACGAAACGTCGAGATTTTATGTTATCTCGAAAAATTTTTTTCATAAAAATCGACCTTTTGGGACTTTGCCGATTTCGCACCCTTTTTCAGTTCAATATTACCGTGGCTGTTTTTTTTCTTTTTCAACATTTTAGAACTCGAATAATGATTTATTTTCCTGTATATAGTTGTCATGTGATGTATAATAATAAAATGTAATATATGCATTTTAAAGCTTTTAATGAATTTAAACAACGCACACATTCTCGTGATTCATGATTGAGAAAGGCACACTTGCACCGCTAGGTGGATTAAAATAGGTTTTTGGTCATATTTCTGGCAATGGGAAATGATAAAAATCTTTCGTCCGCATTTAATGTTAAATATCTCTTTTGATAATAGTTCGATTTTAACAATCTATAGCTTGTTCGAAAGGTATTCGTTAAAGCTGTCTAAAAACATATAAATTGTTAATCTATATTGTCAATTTCGGCAGATAATTCAAAAAACGCCATTTTTACGCATTCAAACATTCATATCTTGGAAACTAAACATCAGAATCAAAAACAAATTAATAGCGTTCATACTGTTTATTAGTAGAGTGCTGTAGACAGAAGTGGGCCACGTTTTTATTTTTGGTTGTAAAATAGTGAAAAATTAAAATTTTTCTGATATTTTTTTATGATTGCAAGAATATTCTAAGACGCAAATTCTCGTTAAAGCAGATTTGTGAAATTGAGTTTCCAAAAATTTTTATTTTCATTTGCAAAAAAAGTGCATTTTCCGCGTTTTCCGAAATTGTAGGGAGAAGTGGGCCACCTAAATTTTTATTTGAAGAAATGATATGATTGATGTGAATTCTTGTCCTGGGGGTTTTCAAAGGCACTGAACACGAATCCGTTGTCCAATTCGTGAAATAAGAATTAGTTGATACTAAAAGAGGGTTAAAAATTGAAAAAACATTCCCTTTAGTAATAATGTTAGTTTATTATCTGAAAAAAAGAGTAATGCAGAAAAATTAATAAAACTGTTGCGAAAAAGTGAAAAAAACATTTTAAGTGTTGAAGCACTGATCCTACTCGCAATAGACGCACGTGAAAGTGGTGCGGTTGGTCATACCGACGCACTTTAAGTGTAAGGGTCGGTCGCAGATATCGTACTCGATAGAGTTCTTTCTAGTCAGCTTTGCCGGCATTAATTTGTTGCAAATCATGCAAAAATCAACGTCTTCGTCCGAAGAAACCGACGCCTTTCTTTTCTTGCCTTTTTTTAAGGCTGCTTGTGAGGTATTGGCCTTTTTTGGGACCTTTATTGGTATTCGCGCTTTTCGACACAGTGCAGCTTCTTCTGCGATCTCTCGATTTTCAGGGGATGTAATTATGCTGCTTCTCAGCGGTTTGCAGCCACAGTTAGATTCCTGCTTTGGTGTGACGTAATTAAGCGGTCCAATAATGTCCAATGTTTAACGTGTCGCTGATGCAGTTGATGTGGATGTTGAAGTAGATGTTGTAGACTCTACTCGCGCATCAGACTCTCCTTCAACTCTAACGACAAGTTGTTGGAATTCGTCGTCCTTCTGAACAACCTGATTTACAAAAACTAGGTGCTCCCCGCTAAGAGTTACGGCCAGGAAGTGGTCCTCGTCAAAAATGTCTGGATTGAATGGGTAAATTCCGGTTTTCTCAAAACCAACACCGATGTTTCGGGTACTGAGACTGTTACGTAGGACAATGGCAACGATTTCAGGCACATGTTGGATTTCCAGCGGGATACCAATATGATTTTTTAACCATGCATCGCATTGAATATAGTAAGATCTTTTGACCGGTCCAAACACACCAACGTCCAAGGGTTGAAGCCGATGGCTGCAATGAGGAGGCAACTTCAGAATGGTGATACCATGTTCAAGAACTATATCGATAACTTCAACAGTGACGTGCGATCGGTGATTGTCCATTAACAGCAAGAATTAACCTCTTTTTTAGGGATTTCTTTTTTTTTTGGGAGGCATGTTGGCTGAAAGGATAAAAATAAATAAATAACACATTTGCACAGTTCATCAAAATATTTTACTGCGCAAAAAACTGCATTACTCAAGTGGCCCATGTCTGTCCACAAAAAGTGGCCCACTTCTATCTACAAGCGCCGTTTTTTGCATATGGATCGGACAGAAACACAATGTGAATAATAGGCAAAAATCACTTTGCATTTCGTAAATTATACGTTTCACTAACATATTGAATATTTACCTTAGTTTTTCTCGTTAAAATGCGATGGTGATTCGCATTAAAGCGTACGATCGCGAAAACTTTCTTGCCGAAATTCTCAGCACGTTTCTCTTGACTGTGCGAGAATAGGTTTATAACCTCTGACTGTTTATAAAAAATGAGCTAGTGTCAAAATACGATAACTGATGTTCGCGGTTTGACATAGATGTCACTAGTCTTACAGTTATTCGGGTGGCCCACTCCAACCTGTGGCCCACGTCTGTCCACATCACTCTACTTTCATTTAAAATTGGTTTGGATAAGATCGGTTCAGCCATTGCTGAGAAACACGAATGAGAATTTGTCCGTTACATACACACACATACACACACACACCCTCACACACACACACACATTGTCCCAAATCGTCGAGCTGAGTCGATTGGTATTAAAGACTCAGCCCTCCGGGCCTCGGAAAAATTCTTGAAAGTTTGAGCGAATTCTATACATTTCTTTTATAAGAAATGTAAAAATGAAATGGATTCAGTGTGCCATCGCATAACTCAAGAACGAGATATCGGATTTCTTTGATTTTTGCATTATTTTGTTAGTTATTTTCTGTGGAAAATTCTTTGACATAAAAATCAAATATTGAAATTTTCCTAATCACAATTGCACAAATAGGTTAGTGCAATTGTGTTTTTCTCATATATGCACCTTTTGCTGGATATCTCTATATATAAAAATGAAATGGTTTCCGTGTGTCATCGCATAACTCAAGAACGAGATATCGGATTTCTTTGATTGTTGCATTATTTTGTTGGTTATTTTCTGTGTAAGGTTCTTTGACATAAAAATCAAATATTGAAATTTTCCTAATCCACCTATTAGTGCGATTGTGTTTTTCTCATATATGCACCTTTTGCTGGATATCTCTATATATAAAAATGAAATGGTTTCCGTGTGTCATCGCATAACTCAAGAACGAGATATCGGATTTCTTTGATTTTTGCATTATTTTGTTGGTTATTTTCTGTGTAAGGTTCTTTGACATAAAAATCAAATATTGAAATTTTCCTAATCCACCTATTAGTGCAATTGTGTTTTTCTCATATATGCACCTTTTGCTGGATATCTCTATATATATAAAAATGAAATGGTTTCCGTGTGTCATCGCATAACTCAAGAACGAGATATCGGATTTCTTTGATTTTTGCATTATTTTGTTGGTTATTTTCTGTGTAAGGTTCTTTGACATAAAAATCAAATATTGAAATTTTCCTAATCCACCTAATAGTGCAATTGTGTTTTTCTCATATATGCACCTTTTGCTGGATATCTCTATATATATATATAAAAATGAAATGGTTTCCGTGTGTCATTGCATAACTCAAGAACGAGATGACGGATTTCTTTGACTTTTGCATTATTTTGTTGGTTATTTTCTGTGTAAGGTTCTTTGACATAAAAATCAAATATTGAAATTTTCCTAATCCACCTATTAGTGCAATTGTGTTTTTCTCATATATGCACCTTTTGCTGGATATCTCTATATATAAAAATGAAATGGTTTCCGTGTGTCATCGCATAACTCAAGAACGAGATATCGGATTTCTTTGATTTTTGCATTATTTTGTTGGTTATTTTCTGTGTAAGGTTCTTTGACATAAAAATCAAATATTGAAATTTTCCTAATCCACCTATTAGTGCAATTGTGTTTTTCTCATATATGCACCTTTTGCTGGATATCTCTATATATAAAAATGAAATGGTTTCCGTGTGTCATCGCATAACTCAAGAACGAGATATCGGATTTCTTTGATTTTTGCATTATTTTGTTGGTTATTTTCTGTGTAAGGTTCTTTGACATAAAAATCAAATATTGAAATTTTCCTAATCCACCTATTA
This sequence comes from Topomyia yanbarensis, assembly GCF_030247195.1. Lineage (NCBI taxonomy): Eukaryota > Metazoa > Arthropoda > Insecta > Diptera > Culicidae > Topomyia > Topomyia yanbarensis. The sequence goes on along the minus strand of NC_080670.1, from coordinate 136,056,491 downwards.
GTGCAATTGTGTTTTTCTCATATATGCACCTTTTGCTGGATATCTCTATATATATATAAAAATGAAATGGTTTCCGTGTGTCATTGCATAACTCAAGAACGAGATGACGGATTTCTTTGACTTTTGCATTATTTTGTTGGTTATTTTCTGTGTAAGGTTCTTTGATATAAAAATCAAATATGGAAATTTTCCTAATCACAATTGCACTAATAGGTTAGTGCAATTGTGTTTTTCTCCTATATGCACCTTTTGCTGGATATCTCTATATATAAAAATGAAATGGTTTCCATGTGTCATCGCATAACTCAAGAACGAGATATCGGATTTCTTTGATTTTTGCATTATTTTGTTGGTTATTTTCTGTGTAAGGTTCTTTGACATAAAAATCAAATATTGAAATTTTCCTAATCCACCTATTAGTGCAATTGTGTTTTTCTCATATATGCACCTTTTGCTGGATATCTCTATATATAAAAATGAAATGGTTTCCGTGTGTCATCGCATAACTCAAGAACGAGATATCGGATTTCTTTGATTTTTGCATTATTTTGTTGGTTATTTTCTGTGTAAGGTTCTTTGACATAAAAATCAAATATTGAAATTTTCCTAATCCACCTATTAGTGCAATTGTGTTTTTCTCATATATGCACCTTTTGCTGGATATCTCTATATATATAAAAATGAAATGGTTTCCGTGTGTCATTGCATAACTCAAGAACGAGATGACGGATTTCTTTGACTTTTACATTATTTTGTTGGTTATTTTCTGTGTAAGGTTCTTTGATATAAAAATCAAATATGGAAATTTTCCTAATCACAATTGCACTAATAGGTTAGTGCAATTGTGTTTTTCTCCTATATGCACCTTTTGCTGGATATCTCTATATATAAAAATGAAATGGTTTCCATGTGTCATCGCATAACTCAAGAACGAGATATCGGATTTCTTTGATTTTTGCATTATTTTGTTGGTTATTTTCTGTGTAAGGTTCTTTGACATAAAAATCAAATATTGAAATTTTCCTAATCCACCTATTAGTGCAATTGTGTTTTTCTCATATATGCACCTTTTGCTGGATATCTCTATATATAAAAATGAAATGGTTTCCGTGTGTCATCGCATAACTCAAGAACGAGATATCGGATTTCTTTGATTTTTGCATTATTTTGTTGGTTATTTTCTGTGTAAGGTTCTTTGACATAAAAATCAAATATTGAAATTTTCCTAATCCACCTATTAGTGCAATTGTGTTTTTCTCATATATGCACCTTTTGCTGGATATCTCTATATATAAAAATGAAATGGTTTCCGTGTGTCATTGCATAACTCAAGAACGAGATATCGGATTTCTTTGATTTTTGCATTATTTTGTTGGTTATTTTCTGTGTAAGGTTCTTTGACATAAAAATCAAATATTGAAATTTTCCTAATCCACCTATTAGTGCAATTGTGTTTTTCTCATATATGCACCTTTTGCTGGATATCTCTATACATAAAAATGAAATGGTTTCCGTGCATCATCGCATAACTCAAGAACGAGATATCGGATTTCTTTGATTTTTGCATTATTTTGTTGGTTATTTTCTGTGTAAGGTTCTTTGACATAAAAATCAAATATTGAAATTTTCCTAATCCACCTATTAGTGCAATTGTGTTTTTCTCATATATGCACCTTTTGCTGGATATCTCTATATATAAAAATGAAATGGTTTCCGTGTGTCATCGCATAACTCAAGAACGAGATATCGGATTTCTTTGATTTTTGCATTATTTTGTTGGTTATTTTCTGTGTAAGGTTCTTTGACATAAAAATCAAATATTGAAATTTTCCTAATCCACCTATTAGTGCAATTGTGTTTTTCTCATATATGCACCTTTTGCTGGATATCTCTATATATAAAAATGAAATGGTTTCCGTGTGTCATCGCATAACTCAAGAACGAGATATCGGATTTCTTTGATTTTTGCATTATTTTGTTGATTATTTTCTGTGTAAGGTTCTTTGACATAAAAATCAAATATTGAAATTTTCCTAATCCACCTATTAGTGCAATTGTGTTTTTCTCATATATGCACCTTTTGCTGGATATCTCTATATATATAAAAATTAAATGGTTTCCGTGTGTCATTGCATAACTCAAGAACGAGATGACGGATTTCTTTGACTTTTGCATTATTTTGTTGGTTTTTTTCTGTGTAAGGTTCTTTGATATAAAAATCAAATATTGAAATTTTCCTAATCCACCTATTAGTGCAATTGTGTTTTTCTCATATATGCACCTTTTGCTGGATATCTCTATATATAAAAATGAAATGGTTTCCGTGTGTCATCGCATAACTCAAGAACGAGATATCGGATTTCTTTGATTTTTGCATTATTTTGTTGGTTATTTTCTGTGTAAGGTTCTTTGACATAAAAATCAAATATTGAAATTTTCCTAATCCACCTATTAGTGCAATTGTGTTTTTCTCATATATGCACCTTTTGCTGGATATCTCTATATATAAAAATGAAATGGTTTCCGTGTGTCATCGCATAACTCAAGAACGAGATATCGGATTTCTTTGATTTTTGCATTATTTTGTTGGTTATTTTCTGTGTAAGGTTCTTTGACATAAAAATCAAATATTGAAATTTTCCTAATCCACCTATTAGTGCAATTGTGTTTTTCTCATATATGCACCTTTTGCTGGATATCTCTATATATAAAAATGAAATGGTTTCCGTGTGTCATCGCATAACTCAAGAACGAGATATCGGATTTCTTTGATTTTTGCATTATTTTGTTGGTTATTTTCTGTGTAAGGTTCTTTGACATAAAAATCAAATATTGAAATTTTCCTAATCCACCTATTAGTGCAATTGAGTTTTTCTCATATATGCACCTTTTGCTGGATATTTCTATATATAAAAATGAAATGGTTTCCGTGTGTCATCGCATAATTCAAGAACGAGATATCGGATTTCTTTAATTTTTGCATTATTTTGTTGGTTATGTTCTGTGGAAAGTTCTTTGACATAAAAATCAAATATTGAAATTTTCCTAATCCACCTATTAGTGCAGCTTTTCTTATACATGCAGCTTTTGCTGGATATCTCTATATATAAAAATAAAATGATTTCCGTGTGTCATCGCATAACTCAAGAACGACATGACGGATTTCTTAGATTTTTGCATTATTTTGTTGGTTATATTCTGTGGAAGGTTCTTTGACATAGAAATCAAATATTTAAATTTTCCTAATCCACCGATCAGTGCAATTGTGCTTCTCTCATTAATGCATCTTTTGCTGGATATCTCTATATATATAAAAATGGAATGGTTTCCGTGTGTCATCGCATAACTCAAGAAAGACATGACGGATTTCTTCGATTTTTGTATTATTTTGTTGGTTGTTTTCTGTGGAAGGTTCTTTGACATATTAATAAAATAATTGAATTTTCCTAATCCACCTATTAGTGCAATTGTGTTTTTCTCATATATGCACCTTTTGCTGGATATCTCAATATATAAAAATGAAATGGTTTACTTGTGTCATCGCATAACTCAAAAATGACATGATGAATTTCTTTGATTGTCGTATTATTTTCTGTGAAATGTTCTTTAGCTGGATCACAAAATATTAGCATTTTCTTAATCTACCTATTTGTGCAAATGGGACATTTTTAGTTTAGGATTGTTTGCATAGTTTGTCATTATTAGTAATTACGATTTAAAAAAATGTCATTGATGTGCCATTGGTTCCAGTTTTTATGCGACGGTGACAAACCTTGCTTACATGCATTTAAAATAGCGGCGAGAGAGCTGATAACTAACGTGTATGAAGGCACTATTCACAAAGGAGAGAATGAATGCAGCGATGCTTCGTGGAAACAAACGAATTCCCATGATTCAAACGGATTCAAATTCCGATTCGACTTTGAACATGAAAATAAGTCATTGAAAAGCACAGGAATAAATTCGAAGTACCGTTGATAGCATTGTTACTGTTTATAGAGATAGTCACAAATAAAAGCATTGTTGATCATAACGTATATTATAGGACATAGATTTTACAATTGGAATCACCTCACTGGAATTGAAATTAATAGAAATTTGAACCACAAGCATTGTCATTTTTGCTTTTGTTGCATTTTTCAGTGAATAATTATAGGCAGGACAACGTCTGTCGGGTCAGCTAGTCTCTATATATAAAAATGAAATGGTTTCCGTATGTCATCGCATAACTCAAGAACGAGATATCGGATTTCTTTGATTTTTGCATTATTTTGTTGGTTATTTTCTGTGGAAGGTTCTTTGACATAAAAATCAAATATTGAAATTTTCCTAATCTACCTATTAGTGTAATAGTGTTTTTCTCATATATGCACCTTTTGCTGGATATCTCTATATATAAAAATGGAATGGTTTCCGTGTGTCATCGCATAACTCAAGAATGAGATATCGGATTTCTTTGATTGTTGCATTATTTTCTGTGAAAGGTTCTTTAGCAGGATCACAAAATATTGACATTTGTGCAAATGGGACATTTTTAGTATAGGATTGTTTGCATAGTTTGTCATTATATGTAGTTACGTAATAAAATGTCATTGATGTGCTATTGGGTACAGTTTTTCCGCGACGGTGCTTTTCTGTTAAATAGTTCTATTTTATGACATACCTTGCTTACATGCATTTAAAAGGAACAGCGGCGATAGAGCTGATAAGTAACGTGTATGAAGGCACTATTCGCAAAGGAGACTATGAATGCAGCGATGCTTTGTTTCCACGAATTCCCATGATTCAAACGGATTCAAATTCCGATTCGACTTTGAAAATGAAAATAAGTCATTGAAAAGCACCGGAATAAATTCGAAGTACCGTCGATTCTCCCATGGTCCTGTTCAGACATTGGTAAAGCATTAGCATTGTTACTGTTTATAGAGATAGGCACAAATAAAAGCATTGTTGATCATAACGTATATTATAGGACATAGATTTTACAATTGGAATCACCTCACTGGAATTGAAATTAATAGAAATTTGAACCACAAGCATTGCCATTTTTGCTTTTGTTGTTTTTTTCAGTGAATAATTATAGGCAGGACAACGTCTGTCGGGTCAGCTAGTTATTATTAATTTTTTCCGTGCAACTAAGAGTTTCCGAGTTATCAGTGGTTGAAAAATGGTTCAATTCATAAAATTCAAAAACTCATACCTGATAAAATCTATCGTAGCCAAAACAAAAAAAAGTTGTCAATTATTTTGGGCTAAGAATGCAAGAAAATTTTTTGGTAGGAAATTGTATTGAAAAGAAAAATTGTTGTAAAAGAAAAATTGTAGTTGTAATTTTGACGTGGAATAACCCGTACAATAAATATGTAAAACTACTCACAACTTTTTGTTCATCAAGATGCCATTTTTTCAGTTCGTCAATTAGACGAAACGAACTATTTACAATGCACGAAAATGCTCCTTTGCAGAAAACGAGTAATCATTTTGTTCATCGTATGATAATTTTATTTCCACCTAAGATTTTTTTTAAGTGTAAACAAAATTGCAGTTTGTTTTGTATTTTTCCGATGAGCGTCAAATTCACAGAATAAAAATAGTGTGTAATGGTAAATAAATGTACCCAAGCATGTTCATAATTTGTCCACGTTACTCACCCTCACCACCTTTTTTCTATGCTTGGGCAATATTTTAGTTTGATATAACTGTATTCTTGAACTTCTTACCACAAAATTTTAATATATCTCGCTGTTTAAGTTGAAGCACCGAAACATCGTAATGCCTAGCTGGTAGTGTCTCTTATTCGGACCTCAGTCGCATGATGGAATCTGTTATCTGCAGAATCCGCTTTTATCAAATCTTTTGGAACATAATCATAGCGAGCAAACTGTCCTTTTCAATAAAAATAGCTAATTTTCATTTAAATTTTGGTTTCCAGGGTTTTTTTTCAGGAAACTGATAGCTTCCAAAAGCAACAATTATTTTAGCAATTGATGACGCAAAAGTTTAAAAACTAGTTTGTTAAAATAGTCATTTTTAGTTGAAATAGAGAACTTGACAATCTGTAACTGTATTAGTGTGTTCAACGGTTTGTTTTTCTCCACCTGTCATAGATGCAGGAAAACAAATCGAAAATACCTTTTTGGTCGGATTATTTTCATGATGGAATCTGACCAACCGGAATTGTACGTCTCCCGAATAAGTTTTACAGCGAAATAGAGCATTTCAACAACATTATAAATACTTTAGGAGAGCTAATTCAAATGTTTAAATTGGCTGACAGTTTTATATATGACAGCTGGAGGAAAACAAACCCCCAAGTAGTGTGAGTGAAATCATTTGCATAGAACTCTATAGTCAAGACAAAAATTCGTTTTCGTGTTTGCTCGGTTTTCCGTGTACTTGTTAGTTAATTATTTTGCTATAGCACACAACTAGAGATAGGGAGAACACAATCAAAATGAAGTGTTTCCAGAAATTGTTGGTATAATTTTTAATCGGTTGATGCATTCAAATTTGTTAGTAATTCAATTTTATTCAAAGTTCTTTGCTATATAAGATAATATTCTGTATTTTCATGCATTTAATACAAATGACGATATAACACCTAATTCTGTTGGTGTATAAAACGTACATTATGGCATTGAATTCAAGGCTTTATCACTGAGAACTGACATACAAGTAAAGTTTTTAACTTGTGTAAGAAATAAAACTGTCGCTTTGAAATGACAACAGCAAGTAGCAACTTGCCACTTGGCGGCGCTTCGATCGGCCAGCAATCGCTATACGGGACTTGTGTGCAAACTTGGATACAATGGTGACTCATGCATGCGAACCTGTATACGATGGTGATTTTCAACGTATTTTCATTTAAATGTTTACACAGGTTTTTCGGGGAAGTTTGTTCCAGCTTATATGTCTGTTCTCTGTGGCTTTATTGTGATATTGAAAACAATTGAGGTATGGTCGGAAACAAATGAATCAATTCGAATATAAAATTGTTTAAATCACCACTTTAAAATCAAGAATGATTGTGATTCTATACATCTATCAAATAGCGATTAGACAAGTCAAGGTGTCTTCACTTTGCTCCATCGATTGTTTTAACACTTTTTTATTATTACTTGGTGCAGGATTATTTATTAGCAATATTTAGTAATAGTTTTTCCAAAAAAAGTATGTTCCTGATCGTGAAAATAGAAATAACATAAAGTAGCTCAAAGTACGTGGGAGCTTTTTACACCTTTTTGGTAATTTTATATCCTCTAAGTATTCCGATTATTAACCAATTTAAAGAATGACATGAAATAAAAACCCAAATCATAATCTCGAACGACAGTCGACAGCTATCGAAGCAAATACGTTCGACTCGAGTCGCTTTCGAGTTCGATTGTTATGGTTCCATAATGCCAACACTTCTCGATAATCTAGTACTTCTTCGAACGAACTCGAACGAAAATTTACTTTCGAGCTCGGTTCGAAATACATAATGCGAAACACGGTCGAGTCGATAGAATTTTGATCGAATCGAGATGCGTAATTCCACCTCCGGTCTGTGTGCATGAAAATAGCGCCTCAGTAGCCCACAATTAATACGGCAGGAAGGTAGCAAGCAAGCAGTCACCCGAATAAGCCAAATGCTGAGAGAAATCAATGTCGTCAAATACGTAAAGGACGTCGATATCAATGTAATCGATCGAGGGTTGGTACAACAAATGAATTCTAACCAGAATCGAGGAAATCAGAAGAAGACAGAATCGAAACAATATGTATGAGCAAGCAGCCATAGCCCAAGGGGACAACAATCTGTGGACAAAGAAGGATGTCACTTCTCAACCGATTGGAAGTATCCTGCCGCACGAAGAACCCGAAATGTAAATTCCGAGAACCACTACGCAACCGAGTCAAGGAATCGAGAGTAGAAGCAACGTTTGGAAGCTGAAAGAAGTGCACACTAGGACCATCGTAAGGTTAGAATGTTAATAGAAAAATGAAAAGACTATGACAAGAAAACTGTAAATATTCTTCCTTTTTGACAATAGTGAATAAGAAACATAATTTTGTAATGGCAATCTTAGGTATTAGGACGCAAAAGACTTTTACAACATTCTTTTTTTAATGACCTGCTCAGTCGTCTTGATGATGCGTCTCTCCGAGGCAACATCAAGCTGAGTAAGTAAGGGGGCATGCAGAGTCCCTAATTTTCTCCGGTTTCAATCCCGGTAATATTCAATCATCATTTGCCCATCTCTTGGATGTTCGACTTCATGAGTTAAGTTGCATCATAAAGACTTAGCCTTAAGATAAGCAAGTTTCATTGACGCTGCACTTTGCATACGCGAAGGCAATGTTTAATGATAACAAAATTGTTTGTTTACGCCGCGACCCTACCGTAGCAGGGGCATGGCATTACCTCGGGAAACAACCCATTGTTTTTAATTGAATCGGCTAGCGACCGACAGCTCTAGTGAGAGCTTTAGAAATGCTTTCTAGAACTTCGTGCATTTCTCTCAGAGATGCACGAAAGTGATCTAAACCCGCGTTGTGTAAAAAGTCTTTTGAACTAGAGTTAAGGAATGGAATGTGTAAAAAGTAATTTCCATCAAGAAAAAAGGCAATCTCGCTTGTTTACCTAATCTTCGACCTATTAGCTTGCTCAGCGCGATGCCTAAAGAGCAATTCCACGAAGATCCGTCCGAAAACCTTTAAAATCGTGACCGACCATCTTAGATTCCAATGAAACTTTACACTTTCACCGTCATGCAAGACTAAATATTTTCCACAGGTAATAAGATTATTTTGACTCCAGAGCAACTTTTCAAAAGGGCGTAAACGTTTCTACGTGCATGAATTTCAATTTTTTTTTGTTCGATTACTGTATTTTATACAGCAAAACTATCTGAGAACGAGTTACAGGGAATGAATACTTCTGTCTGAAAAAAATATACACTGAAAAAAATGTTGTGTCATTTTTCAAAAAACAAAAATTTGTGATAAAAACTTAAATTGCGAAAAAACCCATTTTTTTAATTTTTTATATTTTGTTACCAAAAACCTAAAGAGAAAAGAAACATTTTGAATGTGATTGCATGATGGAGAAAAAATCAGTAAAAAAGTTTTCCTAACAATAACTTCGTACATGTTTTTAAATTTCATACTAATGGACATACAAAATTGTAATTCTATTACAGAATATAATTCTAAGCACCATTTAAAATCAAAATGCATTTAACAAAAATCTTCCAAAATGCGATAGTTTTCGAGATATTTGAAATTTTGCTCCTTCAAAAACAATTAATTCGTGTAATTATGCTCTTTTTAAAAGTTATTCGCGTTACCCCATCAAAAAATGTCAAAAATTTAATGTTTGTCGTTTTAAAGACGTAAAAGCAACTTTTTTAGTGTATTTGGATCCTGGAGAAGCTTTCAATGAAAAAGTTTTCCTAACAACAACTTTTGACATTTTTTTATAATTCTTACTATTTGCAGTCAAAATACAATTTTCTTTTTGAATATGATTCTAAACGCCATTTTAAATCGAAATGCTCTTAACAAAAAATTTCTAAAATGTACTAGTTCTCGAGATATTTTAACTTTTGTTTTAACAACACCATTATTTTGTTTTATTACGACCTTTTCATAAGTTAGTTGCGTTTCTCCATCAACAATAATAGGTTTTTCAAAAGGCCCGTAAACTTTCCTGCAACTTTCTCTTTGACATCAAGGCGATATTGTGAAACAATTAACATATGATTCAGCTATATAGTTTAATCAACAGACCCTATGGTTGAAATATATTTTGGTTGCTTTCATGTAACTTTCAAATGGTTTACAATATCGCAATTTAAATTTTTGTTTTTTTGAAAAATGACACAACATTTTTTTCAGTGTATATTTTTTTCGGACAGAAGTATTCATTCCCTGTAACTTGTTCTCAGATAGTTTTGCTGTATAAAATACAGTAATCGAACAAAAAAATTGAAATTCATGCACGTAGAAACGTTTACGCCCTTTTGATAAATTACTCTTGTATCAAAATATTCCAATTGCCAGAGAATATCATGGACATTCACACAGCGAACACACCTGCAAAGTTTCGTTCGAATCGACGATGGTCATATTTTGCGGTCGGACGGTTTCTCATGGAATCCCTCTAAAGTTTTTGAAAAACTTGTTAAGGAACAATTTTCTTGTTTCATTAACGAAATGAATTTTCTACATCCCTTTCAATCCGGCTTCAGAAAATTCCACAGCACTGAAACCGCATTGATGAAGGTGCATGATGATATTTCTCAAGTTGATAAACGCGGAATTGCAATTCTTCTGTTACTTGACTTTGCCAAAGCGTTTGACCGTGTATCACATAGCAAACTTTTATCGAAAACTAGTATCGTCTTTTCAATTTTCTCATTTAGCGGCGAATTTGATAAAGTCATATCTGCGTGATCGAAGCCAGGCAGTTTTCTTCGATGGGATTATGTCTTCCTATCTGCCCAATGGGTCAGGAGTCCCACAAGGATCTGTACTTGGGCCTATTTTGTTTTCACTTTTCATCAATGACTTACCTTTAGTATTGGATTTTTGCTCGATACATTTATTTGCTGATGATGTTCAGATTTATTTTTGTGCAAATAAAACATAGTATGCAATGTATAGCAAGAAAAATTAACCATGATTTAAGAAAAATTCTTTTTTGGTCCCAACAAAACCTACTGTTTATTAACCCCACGAAAACTAGATCAATGTTACTAAGCAGGTCTGCCATTCTCCCGACTCCACCTCAACTTTATATAGACAATGCATTAATCCAGTTTGTGAATGGCACTGTTAATCTAGGTGTTATATTCACGTCTAATTTGAGCTGGGATGATCAAGTAAATGCTCAGTGTGGAAAAATATCTGAAGCGTTTGAATCTAGTTACTAAACATTTCGAAATTACCACCAAAATTAACTTTTCAAATCTCTCGTTTTTCCACATTTCATCTATGGAGACTTCATATTCTCAAATGCATCTGCAAGATCCATGAATAAGCTGAGAGTTGCTTTAAACGCGTGTGTTCGCTATGTCTACAACCTCTCCAGGAATTCCCGAGTTTCTCATCTGCAAAAATCTCTCATCGGTTGCTCATTTTCAAACTTTTATGCTTATCGATATTAGTTCCAAAAAACCTGCATATTTACATTGCAAACTAAGGCCGCTACTTAACACACGTACACTAAATTATCAGTTACCTCAGCACAATACTGCTTAATACAACCAGTCCATCTTCGTTAGGGGTATTTATGTGTATAACAATTTGCCATACATTTTAAATCCATTACCTCATTGAGAAACTTTAAATGAGAGCTGCTTGGTTACTTAAACAACGTGAATTAGAACGCGATATTAGAGAACAATTAGAATTAGATTAATTTAGATTTAGATTTGATACTTTTTCATATTATTTTTAAATACAGCACAGAATTTCATCAAGATGTAACATTTGAAAAGACTTTGTCTTACGTTACATAATGTCAGTGAAATAAATAAATAAATCCACCCCGAAAAAAGGAGGCAATTGTGATTAGCACGCGCAACCGGGTGCGTCGTGTAGTCTCGAGAAAATTCGACCGTATGTGAACATGAATGTATGTGCCTGAAGGTGTATCATAAAACAAATAAAGGTAGTGAAACTTAGTGCCTTTTCTGGGCGATATTTGTGCGAAAAAAAACGAAATAGTTTACGTTTGACCGAGTCCGGTAAGGCAAATCTGAAAGAAATCCACTACCCTGCTCGCGTCATACAAAACCAGTGGCCACCGGCGCTTCACCATGTTAATCCTTATGAAGTAGTGAAATGATTCTACATCGGAATATTGGAATAGTTATTTATAAATTAGCACGACATTGAACGCAAGAACTAATGTTGGGGAAACTTGACCAAGATTTTATGGGGAGACCTGACTCAGTGCCAATAAGCCGAAGATAGATGCAACATTTTTGAAATCTACTATTCTTTGGTATCTGCTGTAAATGTTAATAACGTCACAAAAAATATCCCACCTTAAATACCAATCTAAATGTTTATAGTATAGTCAACAAAGTTATCAGTTACATAGCTAATTTTGTGACACGTGAAGCTGCAATGTAATCAGTACAGTACAGTCTAGTGCCCAATTTTTTTTTGGTTTGAAAAAAGTTTTGGATGTGGGCTTCGTGATGAGAAAAACGAAAATAATGTTGAAAATTCTTGAAAGTAATGGATTTTCCATTAAAGCCTTAAAATAAGTAGACCGTCTAGAGGCGGTGTTGGGCACCTGGGCGAATAAAAAACTTTTTTTCTTCTAGTTACTTTAACATAAGCGAATACAGATGGTTGCTTATATTTTGGACTCCAACAGAACGCAAAATACCTAAACTTTGGTTGGTTAGAGCGGCGTTAGCCATCTTTGTTCAACGTATTGGTTCAAATGGCGATATCATAATGGTTCATAAGAAGAAAGCAAAGATATTGGTGTCAATTCATACGTATTGCATCAATTGTATTCCGAGTAATTAATGAAATGGTGAGGCACCCTTCCTAATACGACTCAAGTAGGCTCTTCACTCTAATACGCTCGAAAATTCGAAATATCACTTACAACGTGTACGAAACAGAATTTAATGCAACATAAACACATTGGAGAATGGATTAAACAGTACTTGAAGTGCAGAACTAGGGACAGCGCCATATATCTAATACAAAAGGGAAAGAAAAATTCTACCACCTAGCCCCAGACTCCTCTAAATATTATTAAATGATAACAATATCCATATTCTAACAGCAACATTCACCCAAAGTTTTTAAAACATACTTATTTTCAGCTAAAATTGCACATAATGCTAGTTTCGGTACGATAAGTAATCACCAAAGACTAAAATTTTTTTTCGCTCAGGTGCCCAACACCGCCTCTAGGCGGGCAAAGTATTTTACCAAAAAACCTAAACTTCCGAATTAGTCCACTAAACCAATGCACATCTACAGTGAAATGCTAGTAACAGGCTACTCAAAAATATTTTTTTAGTTATTGATATTTCGAAAAATAGGTAAAATTTGGTTAATGAAGATTACCACTAAACACTTTAAGCTTCAATTGCCTTTGACAGAAAGCTACGAATATTCAAATAATATGTGTGTATGAAAGGTGTGAACGTTGCAAAGCAATGCTATTGCGGATGACAACATACAATCATGTTTTAGTAGTTTTATTTAGATTTTTGTATAGTCCGCCTAGAGACGGTGTTGGGAACTAGAGGGTTAATTCCAAAAAAGAAATGCATTAGGAGAATCAAACCTCATGAAATACAATCGTTTTATATTTTTAACTAGTACTAAGGACCTCAACAATCTGGGAAAAATGATAACAGCATGTTTAATGCCATTGTTTTTTGTTCTGATGTTTCAAAATTCTCTTGGTCAAGCTTCCCTCAGCCTTGGTCAAGCTTCCCCGCGGTGGGGAGACTTGACCAGAAAAAAACGATCACAGAAAAACTTTTATAATTTTTGAAAAAGTAAATTATCAATTCTGAAAAAAAAATCATAAATACGCGTAATACTTTTGCACATTACATTTCAACGATTTTTTGGAAGATTGAACACGTTTTCAGATATTTACGTAGGTTTAACTGGTCAAGTCTACCTATTTTTCCTTATTCATATATAAAACTAGCTGACCCGGCAAACTTCGTCCTGCCGAAAACAGTATTCATCATTGAAAGACCAAATTACGCAAATCCATCATGCCGTTCTGAAGTGATGCGTGGTCTTACGTACGCCAACTTTGATATATATATATATATATATATATATATATATATATATATATATATATATATATATATATATATATATATATATATATATATATATATATATATATATATATATATATATATATATATATATATATATATATATATATATATATATATATATATATATATATATATATATATATATATATATATATATATATATATATATATATATATATATATATATATATATATATATATATATATATATATATATATATATATATATATATATATATATATATATGCAATGCACTAACAAGGGTACGATCACCGTCGCCAGTGGGATAATCATATGTTCTTTCTGGGATGTCACCATACCCAGGGATAGCATAAAAGTTAGTGCATTGGGCCGGAGTCTCAAAGGTTGCGAGTTCGAGTCTCGCCTCTGGGGGGAATTTTTTTCACATGATTGCTTAGCTTCACTCACCATTTCCGATAGTTTTTCCCCGTTGGATACCACCAGTCCTAAATAAGGTATTGGCACTTAAGTCAAAAGACAAAAAATTGAATTATTAGTTTAATTCGAACGGGCGGGTTCGCTCCCGTCATACCTCTGTTCACTGGGCAAGGGACCAGAAATCGACAGTCTTCATTAGCTCTGTCACCCACCGAAGTACGATGGGTAATGAACTAAAAAATAGACATCAGACGATAATAAAAACCCGGGCCTTGGTATCTCGTGGGGAAATTAAATAGATAAAATGTGTTGGGGTGATCAGCTGCCGTTGTGTGTGATTCTCGCTTTGCAGGCAGGGTACGATCACCGTCGCCAGTGGGATAATCATATGTTCTGTCGCTATACCCAGGGAGAGCATAAGGGTTAGTGCATTGGGCCGGAGACTCAAAGGTTGCGAGTTCGAGTCTCGCCTTTGGGAGGAATTTTTTTCACATGCTTGCTTAGCTTCACTCACCATTTCCGATCGTTTTTCCCCGTTGGATACCACCAGTCCTAAATAAGGTATTGGCACTTAAGTCAAAAGACAAAAAATTGAATTATTAGTTTCCGTCATGTCGTTCTTGAGTTATGCGATGCCACACGGAATAGGGTTGTGGTACCGGTAATACCGGTACCGAAACTCCCGGGCACACCGACCCATTTTTGGTACCGTAATACCGGTACTGAACAAAAGCCAGTACCGATATTTTCGGTACTATGCAATTTTTTATGACAAATATGTTAACTCTGCCGGGGGATCTGTTTCAAAATATCGGTCTGCAAGATGACATTTAGTTATATTAATTTGCCTTCTAGATAAATCGTTGAGATAACACCTTTGTGTGGGAATGAGGTGGAGCCATCATCATAATAATTCTAGAAGTTAAAGTTTTATTAGCGACATTCTGATTAGTTTCCATTATTAACTGGGTGGCGCGTAATAAGACTATGGTCTAAGTCATGTCTGTATTTGTTTTGCTCTTAAACCTTTATCTATAAAAGAACGAACAGCGATTTAGTAGCTAACAGTTTTTGACTTGGTGAACTGCTTCAAATGGGGCGATTTGTAATTAAAATTTTACTAATCCACCTATTAGTGCAATTGTGTTTTTCTCATATATGCACCTTTTGCTGGATATCTCTATACATAAAAATGAAATGGTTTCCGTGTGTCATCGCATAACTCAAGAACGAGATATCGGATTTCTTTGATTTTTCCATTGTTTTGTGGGATATTTTCTCTGGAAGGTTCTTTGACATAAAAATCAAATATTGAAATTTTCCTAATCCACCTATTAGTGCAATTGTGTTTTTCTCATACATGCAGTTTTTGCTGGATATCTATATATAAAAACGAAATGGTTTCCGTGTGTCGTCGCATAACTCAAGAACGAGATATCGGATTTCTTTGATTTTTGCATTATTTTGTTGGTTATTTTCTGTGGAAGGTTCTTTGACATAAACATCAAATATTGAAATTTTCCTAATCCACCTATTAGTGCAATTGTGTTGTTGACATATATGCACCTTTTGCTGAATATCTCTATATATAAAAATGAAATGGTTTCCGTGTATCATCGTTTAACTCAAAAACGAGATAGCGGATTTCTTTGATTTTTGCATTATTTTGTTGGTTGTTTTCTGTGGAAGGTTATGAATAATATAATGAAATTTTCCTAATCCACCTATTAGTGCAATTGTGTTTTTCTCATATATACACCTTTTGCTGGATATCTCTATATATAAAAATGAAATGGTTTCCATGTGTCATCGCATAACTCAAAAACAACATGACGGATTTCTTTGATTATCGCATTATTTTCTGTGAAATTTTCTTCAGTAGGATCACAAAATATTAACATTTTCTTAATGTACCTATTTGTGCAAATGAGACATTTTTAATTTAGGATTGTTTGCATAGTTTGTCATTATATGTACACACCAAAAAAATCTGAATTTTATCGTTGACGTAATTGCAAACATGACACAATTCAACAAACCGTAATTTACGAAATGACGGAACATTACCGTGTTCCGTTTAATTTTACATGAAACATTTACTTTACATGCGCAATAACATAAAATTATAATTTTACATGCGCAATAACATAAAATTACACATTCAGAACAAACGCTGTATGTGGAGTAAAATTACATGATTTACGAAATTAAACGTCATGTAAAATTAAAATCAAACGTGAAACTAAGTCATTTTTGATGCTCGTATATGTCAGGGTCAGGAGACGTGAATTTACACTATTTTTTTTCTAGGTGTGTAATTACGTTTTAAAATGTCATTGATGTGCTATTGGGTCCAGTTTTTCCGCGACAGTGCTTTTCTGTTAAAAAGTTCTATTTTATGACAAACCTTGCTTACATGCATTTAAAAGGAACAGCGGCGAGAGAGCTGATAAGTAACTTGTATGAAGGCACTATTCACAAAGGAGAGTATGAATGCAGCGATGCTTCGTGGAAACAAACGAATTCCCATGATTAAAACGGATTCTAATTCCGATTCGACTTGGAAAATGAAAATAAGTCATTGAAAGGCACCGGAATAAATTCGAAGTACCGTCGATAGCATTGTTACTGTTTATAGAGATAGGCACAAATAAAAGCATTGTTGATCATAACGTATATTATAGGACATAGGCTTTACAACTGGAATCACCTCACTGGAATTGAAATTAATAGAAATTTGATCCACAAGCATTTTTGCTTTTGTTGTATTTTTAAGCGGATAATTATATGCAGGACAACGTCTGTCATCAATTCATCAGTTCATCGTCATCAGTTCCCATCGCCGAAACCATCGGACACATTCGTCCAGTCCATGGCACCCGCACCAAGAATGATTCGTCAGCTGAGCACCCAGACTGCAACGCCAACAATTTGTGTATTCAACAAATAATATGTAGGTTCAGGTTCAATCGATATGAAGCAATAAAATCAGTCTTAGTTCGATCGTCAAACCGTATAGTTTAACTTTTTAAAAAACCATCCGAAGTCCATACTTCGGTAAGTGGCGCAGTCTAGTTCGCGGAGAGTGAAGTGAAGTGATAATCATAGTGCGATTGCAGTGATCAGGATTCAAGCTTTACTTATCCGCACGAATAACGCTCCAGTTTTCCCTGCCGAGGAAACCCATCCGTGGAAGAACACCAAAGGATTTGAGCAGAGAAACGTTAAGGTTAGTCTAATTTTAATTTAAACTCAAGTTATAAAACCTAGCATAGGTTCATATAACTTTGCCAGCACTATAAACTCTACTAATAGCACAGAGGCAAGCCCCCACCAGTGGTAAGCAAACCTCTAAAATATCACAACGCCATAACTAACATAAAATATATAAAAACTTTAAATCCGAACGTATCGAAAAATAATTTTAAGAGAAGTGTTTATTTTGTAACTAAATAACAGTGAACGTGATCATAGTTTTCCAGAATTTTGACTAGCTTTTACGCCTACCTATTATTTCCTATTAACTAATCTAAAGATGATGAACGAGTCTATTAGACTAGACGCTCTGCAGCAAGAGCTAAACGAGACCGTAGGGAGACTAAATGCAAGAGAAATAGAATTAGCTAGAATGCAGGCCGATGTGCCCGAGCTGCAGCGAAGACTCAACGAGGCTTTGCAGCAGGTTGAAGCTCGCGAAGAAGAGATAAGACAGTTTAATTTTCCCTCCAATGATCAGGAGCTAGACTAACTGAGACAGCATGT
This sequence comes from Topomyia yanbarensis, assembly GCF_030247195.1. NCBI lineage: Eukaryota > Metazoa > Arthropoda > Insecta > Diptera > Culicidae > Topomyia > Topomyia yanbarensis. Next base: position 136,038,500 of record NC_080670.1, on the reverse strand, counting down.
AGCTCAATTACAACAACAATTACAAGGCAATTCACAAAGGACTGTAATCAATATTGACAATGAATTTTCTAGAGGCAGAGTGCCCGACTTGATCAAAGGCCTTCCGCAATTCTCGGGGAATGCCAAGCAATTGAGCCAGTGGATGCAATCCGTCGAAAGGATCCTCAATTTATATAAACATTTAGAAAATACTTCACTTTTCCCCCTCTGGTTGCATGAAATCAGAAATAAAATCATCGGAGAAGCTGGTGACCTTTTGGCTTCTAACGGCACACCACTGCTCTGGACAGCAATTAAAAGTGAGCTAACCATTCATTATGGAGACAAGAGGGAGCTTTCAACACTCCTTCAGAAGCTCTTTTCGTTACGCCAAAATCGCAACTCAGTAAACGAATTTTATACGCAAATTCAAGATTGTTTCACAGGGATATCCACACAGATCCAAATGAGCTCTGAGTGGAACCATCCAGCAGATTTAGTCAAATTTGTCGATAAACTATGCCTAGAGAAATTCATTGACGGACTCGAAGAACCATACACGTCACATGTCGGCATTCTTCAACCTAAAAACTTTAATCAAGCCTTCCAATACGCAATCGAAAAGGCAAACAAAATTGCACGAAGAACTTTGGTGACTTTGACATTAACTACAAAACGAAAACGACTCAGCCCAATAAACCACCCCCAGTTCCGATGAGACAAAATTTCCCTTTCAATATTCAAAACTCACAGAAACCTGGTCAGCTCCCTAGATTGCCATATAACCCACCATTTGTACCACGAGACCCACGAACATTTCAACCGGAACCGTCATACCCAAACCAACAACCCTTCAGACCACCGACATACAATAACCAATTTCAACAAATTAACTCCTATAGAGCTGCAAATAATGACCGACCATTAAATTTCAAACCTCCACAGAAAGTTGAACCAATGGACGTCGATCGATCTATCCGATCTCGTCAAGTTAATTATATGAATCGACCTAACAATCAACAACCGTACCCACATTATAACATTGAGGAGACAAACCAGAACGAACAAAATTTTCAAAACCGCTTCGAATATAACGAATGGCAAAATTATTACTACCCCGAAACAGAATTAGGCGATACCTCTGCAACGATCGCTCAGAACGCAGAACCTCAAACAGAACCAAGTACAAACTTAAACTCCAACATTCCAGGCACAGATGACCTAAATTTTCACTTGAATCTCGATACACCTAACGCAACATGAACAACTTCATTCCATATATAGCTCTACACAGTTCTAAAGGTGAACTGAAATTTTTAATTGACACGGGTGCTAACAAAAACTACATAAGCACACGCCTCGTCAACATAAATAATTGCAGAAAAACCATGCCAGCACGAGTTGGAAACATCAACGGCACCCATTCTATAGATACATTCATTGAATTCAACCCCTTTCCAAAAATACAACCGAATAAACTAATTTTCTATGTTTTCGATTTTCATCCGTTTTTTGACGGACTTATCGGCTACGAGACTCTTAGACAATTGGAAGCCGAAGTCCCGACAGCATCGAATGAGTTAAAAATCTCCGGTGTTAACGTACGAATGCTACGAAAATACCCAGAGCAATCTCGTATCCAACTAAATGCACATGAGACCAAATTCGTCCGTGTTAAATTTGAAACTCACGGTGACCTTTATATCTCAAACGATCGAGAAATTGCCCCAGGAATATTCATTCTCCCAGGACTGTATCGATCAGACAATCACTTTGCCAGTGTACTTGCGACAAATAGAAATTCGGAGCCGAAAGAACTAGAGTTGGAAAACAACATCAAGTTGGAATTAAATAACATAGAATCCACATCATTTACTGCCCCTCCGATATCCAAAAAGAAGCAAAAAACAAGCATAATGGAACAGATTCGGACTGATCATTTAAATTCAGAAGAACTTAGCGGCTTGCAAAAGTTAATCTCTCAATATGAAGAAATATTCCATCAAGAAGGGAAACCTCTTACCTTCACCAATGCGGTAAAACATAGAATAAACACTAAGGATGATATACCCACACACACCAAATCATACCGTTACCCCATTTGCCACAAAGAAGAAGTTCAAAGGCAAATTTCCAAAATGTTAAGCCAAGGAATAATCAGAGCATATCAACTAGCCCCTGGACATCTCCCATTTAGATTGTCCCGAAAAAAAGAGATGCTTCCGGACAACCCAAATGGAGGTTAGTTATTGATTACCGGAAAGTAAACGAAAAAACTATTAGCGACCGGTATCCAATTCTAAATATAAACGAAATCCTAGGATTTCGTTTATATTTTTCAAATTAGGAAGAAGCATGTACTTTTCCACCATCGATTTGGCTTCAGGATTGCACCAAATCGAGGTTCACGAAAAAAAACATTCAAAAAACCGCTTTTAGTGTAGACAACGATCATTATGAATTTCTTAGAATGCCTTTTGGGCTCAAAAATGCTCCCTCGACATTCCAGAGAGTAATGGACCATATACTGAGAGAACACATCGGCGTAAGATGTTTGGTTTATATGGACGATATAATCGTCTTTTCCACTAGTTTACAAGAACACCTTGTAAACCTTGCAAAAATATTTGAAACTTTGAAATCTTTCAATATGAAAATCCAACTAGACAAAAGTGAATTCCTCCATAAGGAAGTATCCTTCTTAGGACACGTTGTTACGCCAGAAGGAGTGAAACCAAATCCAGCCAAAATTGGCGCCATTAAACAGTGGCCATTACCTTAGAACGAAAAGGAACTCCGCGGTTTCTTAGGTGTTCTAGGTTACTATAGGAAATTCATTAGGGACTTTGCAAAAATAGCAAAACCACTCACACAAGCCTTAAGAAAAGGAGAAACCATCGAACATACAAAGGAATTCGTTTCAGCTTTCGAAAGATGCAAATGCATCCTCACAAGCAGTGATGTACTGATCTATCCAGACTTCTCGAAAACATTCATTTTAACTACAGACGCAAAACAGACCGATTTCTTTTGCTTCTTAAACATTGACGAAAAGTGAGGAGAACTACTCTACTATAGAAAAAGAGCTCCTTGCTATCGATTGGGCTTGTAAATATTTTAGACCGTACCTTCCAATACCTTTACCTTGTTCACAGATCACAAGCCGTTAACATACGCTATCAATTTGAAGGACCCTCATAGTAAGCTCGTGAGATAGAAATTAAGGTTAGAGGAATTTGACTATGAAATCCGACACAGACCAGGAAAGCAAAACGTTGTAGCAGATGGCTTATCACGAATCATATCCAACAAAACAGATAAATAACAATGAACAAGACGACGATTCATCTGACAGCCAAACAGTACACTCTGCCGATACTGACGACGGAAATTTTTTTTCAAATGACCGAGCTACCTATTAACTTCTTCAAAAATCAAATTATATTGAAAAATTCTGACGGACAAGAAGACAATATTTATGAACAAATCTTCCCTAATATTTATCGCAGAACTATTACAAGAACTACAATAGGCGTTCCTTTCGCATTAAAATTTTTTAGAGAATTTAGAGAATCCATCAGGAATAAATTGCATAATGTGCCGGAAGGATGGATAAACATTCTCCAGCACACGTACAGGACATACTTCTCCCGGAGTCATTCCATAAAAGTAAAACTAACACAATCTATCTTGCAGGATCTCCGCACACCAGAAGAACAAAATACAGCCATGGAAGAAACACACGACAGAGCGCACAGGGGTGCCGAGGAAATTCAATCAGTACTAATAAAAAAAAATTACTTTCCACAGATGAAGAAAAAGATACAATGTTTCGTTAATCTTTGCGCTATTTGTTTAGAGAACAAATATGAGAGAAATCCGTACAAAATTAAATTTGCCGAGACACCCATTCCCAAAAAAACCTCTCGATATTTTGCATGTAGACACTTTCATTTCTATGCCCAACATATTTCTTTCGGTAGTAGACAAACTTTCTAGATACGCGATACTAATACCCACCAAGTCTCGATCTATCCCAGACATAAAACGAAGCATTACAAAACTTTTTACAACGTACGGTACTCCCAACATGATTGTCTGTGATAATGAACCTGCTTTTAAATCGGTCGAAATCCGAGGCCTTCTGCAAAGACTAGATGTTGAAATTTATTTTACCCCGTCAAACAGTAGCGAGTTGAATGGGATTGTAGAACGATTTCATTCCACTCTTTCTGAAATCTTTTTATGCATCAAACAAAAATATAATGATCTATCAGACAAAGAGTTATACAGAGTGGCAACTTCCTTATACAATTCAACCATACATACTGCAACTAAATTAAAACCTGTTGAGTTATTTTTTCGGAATTAAGGAGGGAGAAGAACGACCATTCAATTTAGAAAGGATTTTAGAGAACCGTAATGAAATATTCGATGAAACCGTTAATAGACTTCAGCAATATCAACAGAAATCATAATAAATCCAGATCAGAAGAACCAACATTAGATAGGGACGAAGTGGTTCTCAATAAGAGACAAGGCATCAGAAACAAAAAGAAACACAGATATAAATTCCAAAAAGTAAAACTGAATAGACGAAAAACTTACATTGATTACAGAGACATAATGCTACACAAAAATAAATTAAAACGGAAGAGGAAACACTGAAAAACTATTTTTTTTATAAATCCACATATTGTGTCAATCATTCTTATTACGTATGACTAACAATACTAACTAATTCATACATCCAAATTTCCAGGTATGTCACCAACAACTTTCAACATACTCTGCCTACTGATAAATCTCATCCCAACGCTATGCGCAAATCAGCTTGTTATACAAAATTTACACAAGAGCCCAGTTTTGCTAATCAAACAAAACGAATGTAGAATTCAAACTGGAACCACGAAAATTATACATCCGATCGATTTAGCAGCAATAGGAGAAACGGCTGACACATTGACAAATACATTTTATAATAAACTAGCAACCACTAACTTATTAGGAGAAATAATCAAGTTTAAAATAAAAAAATTATACGCCAGCCTCTACGACCTGAAACCACTCAACCATCACCGCCAAAAACGCTGGGACACTATAGGGACAGCATGCAAATGGGTAGCCGGATCACCTGATGCAGACGACCTGAGGATCACCAACATAACCATGAACGATCTAATAGACCAAAACAACGAACAATTTAAAATCAACAAAAACATAAATCAGAGAATTCAGGAGTTGACAACATCTATAAACCTAATTTCCGTTAATCTAAACCGTAACAAACAAATAATTGGAGACTGGGAAACAGTTATACTAATGCTTAACATCGATATCATAAGTGAACTGCTAGAAGACATCCAAGAAACGATCACGCTATCCAAAATATCACTTACCAACAACAAAATTCTATCCACACACGAGATTACAACAATAAAAACGCTACTACAAGACCAAGGAGTGGAGCTCAACTATCCGGATGAAGCTCTACAATATGTAACCACAAAAATTGCTGTTAAAAATCAACAACTTCTCTATATCTTGCATGTCCCCCAGTTAGTAAATACGACGTCAATCGTTTACAACGTCTACCCTTTGATCAATGATAATCAAATGATCATCAACTACCCTACTCACGTCATGAAAAGCGGAAATACCATATTCACCACTGAAAACCCATCAGACTATGTTCAAAAGTCATCATATATAAGAGAACTTGAAGACAAATGCATACGACACATTATTCTAGGGAAACACGCACTATGTAACTCAACATTCGCCAATCACACCATCCAGAAGCTCATAAACGAGAACACAATACTGTTATCAAACGCAATAGACAGTATGTTTCATACAACTTGTGGACCAGATAATCGAACACTTAACGGAAATTTCCTTATCAGTATCTCCAACTGCACAATCACCATCAATAATCAGCAATTCCAGAACACCGAATCAATCACACCTGTTGAAACATATCAAGGAGCTTTTCATAATCTCCTAATTAAATGGAATTTACAAGACATCGGTGACCTGAGATTGATCAACAACGTTACCATTGGAAATCGCCAGAAACTAGAATACGTTTATCTCCAGCAACATACACTTAATCTAAAATTTTGGACACTGTTCGGAAGTTATTCAGCGTCAACATTATTAAGTTTTGTCTTCCTAGCATTACTTTGGATCAGATGTAAACTCAATTGTTTCCAACCCAGAAACGTAACTTTTTTTTTTATAATTGTTAAATTTATTTAGGCCCAAATGCGGTAGCTCAACGAGGCCGATTGTTCGTTTTTTACAATAAATTAAAAAAAAACAACTATAGAAACGTAACTTATAAAATAGATGTTCAACCTCCAGCATCCGAAACGGGACTTTCGGATCTCAAAGGGGAAATCGTTACAAGTGCAACCCAGCCTGACTCCAAAACGATTTCAATCACGAAGTCACAAGTAACATACAGCCCAGTCACCAATTCATCAGTTCATCGTCATCAGTTCCCATCGCCGAGACCATCGGACACATCCGTCCAGTCCATGGCACCCGCACCAAGAATGATTCGTCAGCTGAGCACCCAGACTGCAACGCCAACAATTTGTGTATTCAACAAATAATATGTAGGTTCAGGTTTAATCGATATGAAGCAATAAAATCAGTCTTAGTTCGATCGTCAAACCGTATAGTTTAACTTTTTAAAAAACCATCCGAAGTCCATACTTCGGTAAGTTATATATATATATATATATATATATATATATATATATATATATATATATATATATATATATATATATATATATATATATATATATATATATATATATATATATATATATATATATATATATATATATAAATATATAAATATATATATATATATATATATATATATATATATATATATATATATATATATATATATATATATATATATATATATATATATATATATATATATATATATATATATATATATATATATATATATATATATATATATATATATATATATATATATATATATATATATATATATATATATATATATAAACCAAGCTGGCGTACGTAAGACTGCGCATCACTTAAGAACGGCATGATGGATTTGCGCAATTTGTTCTTCATTTTGTTAGAGAGTTTATGTAGAACAATGTTAGATAGAAATAAAATCTGTAAATCTTTGATAATCCTCCTATTAGTGCAATTATGCTTTTCTCATATATGAGCACATCTATCTCCATCTATCTCTATATATAAAAATGAAATGGTTTCCGTGTGTCATCGCATAACTCAAGAACGAGATATCGGATTTCTTTGATTTTTGCATTATTTTGTTGGTTATTTTCTGTGGAAGGTTCTTTGACACAAAAATCAAATATTGAAATTTTCCTAATCCACCTATTAGTGCAATTGTGTTTTTCTCTTATATGCACCTTTTGCTGGATATCTCTATATATAAAAATGAAATGGTTTCCGTGTGTCATCGCATAACTCAAGAACGAGATATAAGATTTCTTTGATTTTTGCATTATTTTGTTGGTTATTTTCTGTGGAAGGTTCTTTGATATAAAAATCAAATATTGAAATTTTCCTAAACCACCTATTAGTGCAATTGTGTTTTTCTTATACATGCAGCTTTTGCTGGATATCTGTATATAAAAATGAAGTGGTTTCCGTGTGTCATCGCATAACTCAAGAACGAGATATCGGATTTCTTTGATTTTTGCATTATTTTGTTGGTTGTTTTCTGTGTAAGGTTCTTTGACATAAAAATCAAATATTGCAATTTTCCTAATCCACCTATTAGTGCAATTGTGTTTTTCTCTTATATGCACCTTTTGCTGGATATTTCTATATATAAAAATGAAATGGTTTCCGTGTGTCATCGCTTAACTCAAGAACGAGATATCGGATTTCTTTGATTTTTGCATTATTTTGTTGGTTATTTTCTGTGGAAGGTTCTTTGATATAAAATTCAAATATTGAAATTTTCCTAATCCACCTATTAGTGCAATTGTGTTTTTCTTATACATGCAGCTTTTGCTGGATATCTCTATATATAAAAACTAGCTGACCCGACAGACGTTGTCCTGCCTATAATTATCCGCTTAAAAATACAACAAAAGCAAAACTAGCAATGCTTGTGGATCAAGTTTCTATTAATTTCAATTCCAGTGAGGTGATTCCAATTGTAAAGCCTATGTCCTATAATATACGTTATGATCAACAATGCTTTTATTTGTGCCTATCTCTATAAACAGTAACAATGCTATCGACGGTACTTCGAATTTATTCCGGTGCCTTTCAATGACTTATTTTCATTTTCAAAATCGAATCGGAATTAGAATCCGCTTGAATGATGGGAATTCGTTTGTTACCACGAAGCATCGCTGCATTCATACTCTCCTTTGTGAATAGTGCCTTCATACAAGTTACTTATCAGCTCTCTCGCCGCTGTTCCTTTTAAATGCATGTAAGCAAGGTTTGTCATAAAATTGAACTTTTTAACAGAAAAGCACTGTCGCGGAAAAAATGGACCCAATAGCACATCAATGACATTTTAAAACGTAATTACATATAATGACAAACTATGCAAACAATCCTAAATTAAAAATGTCCCATTTGCACAAATAGGTACATTAAGAAAATGTTAATATTTTGTGATCCTGCTAAAGAACATTTCACAGAAAATAATGCGACAATCAAAGAAATCCGTCATGTCGTTCTTGAGTTATGCGATGACACATGGAAACCATTTCATTTTTATATATAGAGATATCCAGCAAAAGGTGTATATATGAGAAAAACACAATTGCACTAATAGGTGGATTAGGAAAATTTCATTATATTATTCATATGTCAAAGAACCTTCCACAGAAAATAACCAACAAAATAATGCAAAAATCAAAGAAATCCGCTATCTCGTTTTTGAGTTATGCGATGATACACGGAAACCATTTCATTTGTATATATAGAGATATTCAGCAAAAGGTGCATATATGTCAACAACACAATTGCACTAATAGGTGGATTAGGAAAATTTCAATATTTGATTTTTATGTCAAAGAACCTTCCACAGAAAATAATCAACAAAATAATGCAAAAATCAAAGAAATCCGATATCTCGTTCTTGAGTTATGCGATGACACACGGAAACCATTTCATTTTTATATATAGATATCCAGCAAAAACTGCATGTATAAGAAAAACACAATTGCACTAATAGGCGGATTAGGAAAATTTCAATATTTGATTTTTATGTCAAAGAACCTTCCAGAGAAAATATCCCACAAAACAATGCAAAAATAAAAAAAATCCGATATCTCGTTCTTGAGTTATGCGATGAAACACGGAAACCATTTCATTTTTATGTATTCAGATATCCAGCAAAAGGTGCATATATGAGAAAAACACAATTGCACTAATAGGTGGATTAGTAAAATTTTAATTACAAATTACCCCATTTGAAGCAGTTCACCAAGTCAAAAACTGTTAGCTACTAAATCGCTGTTCGTTCTTTTATAGATAAAGGTTTAAGAGCAAAACAAATACAGACATGACTTAGACCATAGTCTTATTACGCGCCACCCAGTTAATAATGGAAACTAATCAGAATGTCGCTAATAAAACTTTAACTTCTAGAATTATTATGATGATGGCCCCACCTCATTCCCACACAAAGGTGTTATCTCAACGATTTATCTAGAAGGCAAATTAATATAATTAAATGTTATCTTGCAGACCGATATTTTGAAACAGATCCCCCTGCAGAGTTAACATATTTGTCATAAAAAATTGTATAGTACCGCTTTTCTGCATTTGTTCAGTACCGGTATTACGGTACAAAAAATGGGTCGGTATTCCCGGAAGTTTCGGTACCGGTATTACCGGTACCACAACCCTATTCCGTGTGTCATCGCATAACTCAAGAACGACATGACGGAGACTAATAATTCAATTTTTTGTCTTTTGACTTAAGTGCCAATACCTTATTTAGGACTGGTGGTATCCAACGGGGAAAAACGATCGGAAATGGTGAGTGAAGCTAAGCAATCATGTGAAAAAAAAATTCCCCCCAGAGGCGAGACTCGAACTCGCAACCTTTGAGTCTCCGGCCCAATGCACTAATCCTTATGCTATCCCTGGGTATTGCGACATCCCAGAAAGAACATATGATTATCCCACTGGCGACGGTGATCGTACCCTGCCTGCAAAGCGAGAATCACACACAACGGCAGCTGATCACCCCAACACATTTGATGTATTTAATTTCCCCACTAGATACCAAGGCCCGGGTTTTTATTATCGTCTGATGTCTAATTTTTAGTTCATTACCCATCGATTTTATTTCTATCTAACATTGTTCTACATAAAATTTCCAACAAAATGAAGAACAAATTGCGCAAATCCATCATGCCGTTCTTAAGTAATGCGCGGTCAAACTTTGTTTTATATAATAAATATATGTATATATATATATATATATATATATATATATATATATATATATATATATATATATATATATATATATATATATATATATATATATATATATATATATATATATATATATATATATATATATATATATATATATATATATATATATATATATATATATATATATATATATATATATATATATATATATATATATATATATATATATATATATATATATATATATATAGAAGACTAGCCAATACCCATCGCGCGTTGCTGCGACTTTCAACGAAATAGTAGGAAAACACTATTTGTTCCAAAGCGCCATCTGGCGGGCAGATAATCCCCAACCAATAGCACACAAACACACTCGATAACAAATGCCAAAATATGTATAAATTTTACTGCAATCGGTTAAGCCGTTTGGGAGTCCATAAATCGTATACATACAAACTTTGACTTTTATAGATATAGATTGGGGAACATTGAATAGTGAATGGTTTTAATCGAATATGCTTGATATCCTTAAAATTTGAGGGAGATTAATGTTTGGTGATACTTTATGACATTAGAGGTTCATGCTTCCTGTTTATTCGATTATTGCACCAAAAACAATTTGTCTTGTGGAATACAATATATTTCAAAATATTCATAAGCCAGACGTTGTTCAAGTTCAAGTTAGGAGGGCTTTTTAGTATTGCACAGAACTAGAAAAAATCTTAAAAATTTACGTGTTCTGCTCCTGACATATACGAGAATACGAGCATCAAAAATGTTTTAGATTTAATTTTAATTTCACATGACGTTGAATTTCATAAATCATGTTTGATTTAAATTTCGATGAATGCAATTTGTTAAATTGTGTCAAATTTTGCCTTTCTCATATAGAAAGGTTATGCAATCGCTCTAAAATCTTCAACTTAATCCCGGCACGGAGGGCCGAATGTCATTTGCCATTCGCCTCAGTTCGTCGAGATCGGAAAATGTCTGTATGTATGTGAGTATGTGGAAAAAAATGTCACCTTTGTATTTCAGAGATGGCTAGATCGATTTGCACAAACTTAGTCTTAAATGAAAAGTACAACCTTTCCATCGGCTGCTATTGAAGTTTTTGTTGATTGGACTTTCGGCTCCGGAGTTACGGGTTTAAGAGTGCTACCACACAATCGCGAAAGTTTTTTTTGACGCATGTTGACTTTTTTGGACTTTGGCATATTTTTGCCTTTCTCATATAGAAAGGTTATGCAATCGCTCTAAAAATCGTCAATCTAATCCCAGCCCGGAGGGCCGAATGTCATATGCCATTTGACTCAGTTCGTCGAGATAGGAAAATGTATGTGTGCATGTGTAAAAAAAATGTCACCTCTGTTACTCAGAGATGGCTGGACCAATTTGCACAAACTTAGTCTCAAATGAAAGGTACAACCTTCCCATCGGCTGCTATTGATATTTTTTTATTGATTGGACTTCCGGTTCCGGAGTTACGGGTTTAAGAGTGCGACCACACAGTAAATTGCCATATAAACTGAAATGAAAAATTCTCAAAGGGGGGAGTAAGGGAAAATTTCAAAATCGAATTTGCATTTTAGATGCCAAACGTCGCTGGTTTCAAGCGATGTTTCAGTGTCGACACATAGTATCTCAAGATCTTGTCTGTCGATCCATTGTATGTATGTGCAAATCGTACTGAATAAGTAATATACATTTCCATCATTGTGTTGAACATAACCAGCAATGGAATCGTACCTTGGATAAATTAGAAAGGCACAATTGCACCACTAGATGGATTAAAATAAGTTTTTATTAACCAGTTGACAAATTTTGAATGATAGAACAGTAATGTTGATGGAATAGGAAAATTAATATTGTATGATTTTTTTCCATTTAACAAAATTTGAAAACATTTTTGGTTACCTTGCTGCAAAAAAAATCTCGGCTAGCTTAGAATAAAGGTATTGAAGTCAACTGTTAAGATTCATTTGGAGGATATTCCGAATAAAACTTTATTCGTCAAGCTCAGAATAATTGCAACGAACTAATCTGTCCAAATCTTTAAAGCATTAAAGCGGGATACTAATTTCTTACCAAAGATTGAAAGGCATGTGTAATTGTACTATTCCTGCTCAATTTTAGACAAAGTTCGAAGTAATTCCAATTCCAATTTAATCAGGAGTCATAAATCTTGCTCATCAAATTTGTGGTTAATATTATATTTGTTAACATTTAACCAGTCTGCACAACATTTAGGAAAAGAATGTAGTTTGAAACATATATTGTCCTTGTTAAATGCGAATAACTTATAACCAAGCTTATAACCACTTCGTTTTGGTTCACGATTATATAATTCCAAACATGCGAAAGCTAGAGATACAATGTTAGAAAAAAAAATTCTCATTTCTTTCTCATTTCCCTAAACTATGCCACGGAGGCTTTTTATGTTCAACATAATTGTGGAAATGTCCATGTAATACATGGACACTTTGCACTTATACACAATGGCATGCCAGCCACGAACTTGATGAGCTACGTGTCGACGGTGAAACACTTGAAACAAAAAAATATCATACTCCATTAGCCTAATCAGCATTAGATCAATGTTATCTGCTTGCTAACTCATTTTGTCATGCGGGCCTGGGTATATGAGGAGAGCGAAAGTCCCATGAACGAACGACTCCCCAGCTTAAATTGGTATGCTTTGTGATATAGTGGTGGTTTAAAGATGATGGGGTTGAAAGGGAGGGGTATGAGGGCTGGATGGCTTGGTGGTCTGAGGGGTGATTTCAGGAGATTTTTAAAGGAGGGGAGTGAACAGTAGAGGGGGGGTGTAACCCCTCTCCGAAAACCATCAACTACGCCCCTGTTAAAATCCAGAAACCTTATGCGAGTCGAAAAAAAAATTTAGCTGGGATTAGGTTGACGTTTTTCAGATCGCATAACCTTTCTATATGAGAAAGGCAAAAATGTGCCAAAATCCAAAAAAGTGAATCGTCGAGTTTGCATCAAATCTCGACGTTTCATGCACCTTGAACACTTTTAGCATCAAAAATAAAAATTCTATTTTTAATTTTTCCTATAGTTTATATGAGAAATTTCTGTGTGGCCGCACTCTGAAACCCGTAATTCCGGAACCAGAATTCCGATCGATCCAAAATTCAATAGCAGCCGATGGGAAGGTTGCACTTTTCATTTGAGACTAAGTTTGGGCAAATCGGTCCAGCCATCTCTGAGAAAAATGAGTGACATTATTTGACACATACGCACACACATACACACACATACACACACATACATACACACACACATACAGACTTTTTCCGATCTCGACGAACTGAGTCGAATGGAATATGACACTAGGCCCTCCGGGCCGGGATTAGGTTGACGTTTTTCAGACTGATTGCATAACCTTTCTATATGAGAAAGGCAAAAATGTGCCAAAATCCAAAAAGAGAATCGTCGTCAATTTTTTTTCGAGTTTGCATCAAATCTCGACGTTTCATGCACCTTGAACACATTTAGCATCAAAAATAAAAATTCTATTTTTAATTTTTCCTATAATTTATATGAGAAATTTCTGTGTGACCGCACTCTGAAACCCGTAATTCCGGAACCAGAATTCCGATCGATCCAAAATTCAATAGCAGCCGATGGGAAGGTTGCACCTTTCATTTGAGACTGGGCAAATCGGTCTAGCCATCTCTGAGAAAAATGAGTGACATTATTTGGCACATACGCACATACATACACACACATACACACACATACACACACATACACACACATACACACATACATACACACATACACACACACACATACAGACTTTTTCCGATCTCGACGAACTGAGTCGAATGGGATATGACACTCGGCCCTCCGGGCCGGGATTAGGTTGACGTTTTTCAGAGTGATTGCATAACCTTTCTATATGAGAAAGGCAAAACTGAACCTATATGTTTTGGGCTGAGTCATCTGAGGAACCAACATCCAAAACTGATAAAAAGCATATCGATGTTTGCATCCATCCACAATTTCCCTAAGTCTATAAAGCAGCGTGAACGCAAGTTCAAATTTCTTCCCCGCAAACCTCAACAGAATCAAATTAGCGGTAACTGTTGCCTAATGTCCGCTCCACAAGCCATATGTTCTTAACTGACGTAGCGAAATACGCTGAAAACCGCTAATATGGCCAGATGAATTTTATATTCAGATTCAGCATTACACAATGAATCTTAATGATTCAACAGCTTGTATGTTCGTGAACCAAACCCACCAAGTAATCAACCAAGCAACAAGGGACCACTATTCAAGAGAGAAGAGAATACTGATATACTCTCTCTCAATGATACTCACAACTATCCATCATTATAATGATACGTGCTTATGTGAGCATGTGTGGATATATTCGTTCATGTTTCTGTTTCCTCGTGTTGTTGCTTCGGTATCCATAGCGGCAATTCATTCGGCTGGGGTGAAGGCAAGCGTTTTACTGAACTGTATTGTGTTTGTTCGGATTGACTTTGAATGAATGGTGAAAGCTCTGGGTTTTGAACTTAATGCTACGTCGCACAACTTCTGACCCTACCTTCGTCACACTTAGTCACAAATCTGGTGTATCCTCCCTACCCCCCAAAATGCTACGTCATTTATGCAGGCCCCTTAACTAAAAGAAATTTGTACATACACCGATAGGAAATTTTCTCAGCTTTCCAATAAAAACTTGTAAATAACGATATAAAGCATATTTTATAGATTAGAGTTTTTTAAGCACTTGCAAGTCGGTTACAAGAAAAGTTTAGTAATGAATTTACAAAGAAATGAGAAGAGATAGGAATATGACATTTAAGAACAAATTATGAATCGTCCTAAAACTTTTTTTTTTTTAAATAAAAAATTGCCCACCACACTCCCCCACACCAAAGAACTCATACAAGAGCCCCCTGGTAGTGGACGCAACTTGTCTCAGCCCATGAACAATGGCAACAAAAACAAACAAAACAAATAAAACAAACTGAGCTGAGACAGACATTTATTGATGTGCAATTAGTTTAAGATAATTAACTAAGGTGGAATCCCAGTGGAAATAGATTTCCTGTTAAGGGATCCACATTATAAATTAAATTAAAGTTAAATACTGCTGACGGATGTTTACATTAAATTACAAAACAATATCATTAATTAAATATTTCGTTAAGCCTATGTTTAAAGTACTGTTTCAATCTAGCCTTGAAGATGGTACGATTGTCGATTCTCTGCATGTCAAGTGGAAGTGCATTAAATTTGGTAGCGCCAATAAAAAGAATGCGCTTTTGGCCAAGGTTTGTGGCTGCTCGAATGCGTTGCAAGTTACTATTTCGACGTGTTGAACGAGAATGTGTTAAAGTTGTAAAATGTATATTATGCTGCGCGATGGAGTTATGTAGATTGTCGTGTATGAATAATAATGTTTGTACGTCACATAAGTGGGCTATGGGTAAAATATTGTGGGCACTTTCAGAGTATAACAACAAAGTCGAATATAAAAGTGGTTTATTAAATATAATTTTCAGGGATCTGTTTTGTAGTGTTTGTAGCTTTTTAAGGTGAGAGCTCGCTGCTCGCCCCCATACCGATACTAAGTAGTTAAGTTGTGAATGAATGTATGCAAAGTAGTAGTTCAATAGAGCTCGCTGGGGAACAAACGCTTTAACTCTCCACAAAATACCACAGGAGGATGCCACACGCTTTTCGATAAATTTTATATGGTGTGTCCAGGATAACGTAGGATCTAAGTGTATACCCAAATATTTGAAACAGTCCACATTTTCAATTGTACAATCTCTAAGTTTGGAATGATGATGTGTTGGTAAAGTTTTCCGTATGGATCGGAAGATCATGTACTTAGTTTTGGAAAGGATTAGTGATAATAAATTTGCTTTGAAATATTGGTCGAGAACACTTAGATCGTTATCGATCGAGTTAATAATAGTATTGACATCATTGTTAGGATAAAACAGAGCTGTGTCATCAGCAAACAGTCTAGGAGTTCCAGTAAGCCTCAAGTTACCTAGGTCATTAATATACAACAGAAATAACAAAGGTCCTATATTACTACCTTGAAGGACACCGATTCCAATGGGAGCAAGGCTACTACGTTCACCATCCACAGATACAAATTGCTTTCTATTCGTCAGGTAACTATGAATAACAGAATGAGCAATGCCCCTGATACCGTAACATTCAAGCTTGGCCAGAAGTATTGTGTGGTCCAAAGTGTCAAATGCTTTTTTAAGGTCTAGGAATAGAGCACCAACAATGTTTTTACGATCCACTTCGCTCATTATTAGATTACTAATTCAATTATAGCGGTTTGGGTGCTAGAGCCTTGTCTAAACCCATACTGAAATCTATAGAGGACGCTGTGTTTGTTCAAAAATTCTAATAATCTAGCAACAAATAGTTTTTCGAGGATTTTGTTGAAAACGGACAGTGTAGATATAGGACGATAATTATTACAATCACAACAGTTACCTGATTTAAAAACAGGGATGACTTTAGCCACTTTGAGACAGTCAGGGTAATAACCAGATTGAACAATTATGTTGAAACATTGAGAAAGGATTCTAGAAAAAGCGCAAGAATTTCCTTTTAACATATTGACAGGAATGTTATCAGGGCCACTACTCTTCTTATTATCTAGGCTATGTATCAGCATAATTACTTCGTTTGTTGATGAAGGACGTAAAAATATTGACTCACGGACGCGACGAACATTACTTAAAGGACAAATGTTTGAGGTGGTGGGGATATCATTTGACAGTTTTTGCCCTATACTAGAGAAGACGACATTAAAAGACTTCTGCATTATTGTTGGTTTTTTTACCATCGACAATTAGATTTATCTGGTCGTTTTTCTTTGCTAAACCAAAAGTGCTTTTTAGGTTTTTCCATAGTTTTGAATGTGGTGTGTTAGTAAGAAGGTTCTCATAGAAAGATTTTTTTACCCGTCGTTTTGTGGCATCTCCCTTTTTGGATACATGCAATAGCATTTGCTTTAGATGTTGATCGGCGGGATTACTTTTGAGACGTTGAAGGTAATTACTCTTTATTTTTACTAGAGTCCATAAATCCAAAGTCATCCAGGGACAGTGAGTGCCTTTCACTTTAACTGTTTTAGTTATTGTTTTCGTATGACGTTGAAGTAATGAGTTGTATGTGGATGCGATAGATTGAATAGTAGATTCCGGGTCGACAATGACATCAATACTATTAACGAAGCTGGAAAACTCGTGGTTAAGTTGGCGATGGTTTACAATTTTTGACATTAAAAATGTCTTACTCCACTATCTGGGGCTAGGTGTCATTCTAAAATCTAAACTATCTCCCATGTAACGAAACTATGTAAGGTTTGCACGCTTATAACTCCGATATTACTAGATGGATTTTAATCATTCATACACCAACCGATTCAGAAACACCTAACTTAAATATTGGTAATAATTTAATATCTCCCCAATAAAAGTAGACTTTTGGAAATTGGTAAAATTAAAAAGTTCACGAAAAACGGGGAAAATACCATTCGTGAGGCAGATTTCTCAGACACAGCCGTCAAAAGAGGGCAGCTTAGTTGCTCAATGAAACACGAAAAGTCATAAATAGAAGCAACGCATGTCCGTTTAAATCAGTCGTTGCTCTTATCCCACACGAGCAACGTCGTCTCCGGGCGATGCAATAAGCGCTATCGATTTTCGGTAACGTTGGCATTTGCACACACTCGCACCTAAGTGACTAAACCATATACGATTAGTTTATAAATAGAGGTGACGCGTACCCGTTTGAATCAGTTTTTGTTCTTATGTCGAACGGGTAAGATCATGGCTGCAGCGTCTGGGCACTACAATAAGCGGTAGACGCTATGCATTTTCGGCAGCGGTGGCCGTGTGCGGATTTGTCGGGTACCAGCATGGTGTCACAAAGTGGGTGGGCGGGGTGGTTTGGATTTAATTCAATACGGTGTGTGCTGCTTAAGAGTGTTGCGTTTGAAAAAAATATTTTTATGCATGCGTGTGCGTTGTAACTTGTTAATCCATGTTTACGGCGCTTTGTAGCTGCGTAGGGTAAAGAGCCTATTGGTTTTCATGTTTCATATTTCGGTTATATGTTTTTTATCAGTAAGGCATCTGACAACGTGCTTCTGTAGTTATTGCACTGTTCAGCAGCGTAGTATTTTATATAGGAGAGTACACTCAGGTTTTTTTACGCGGATTTTGAAATTTACGCGGTTTTCATTAACGCGTTTTTTTTTAATTTACGCGGTTTTCATTTACACGGCCTCTATCCCCTGCGTGAAAAATCTGAGTGTAATTGCATCGGAAACAATCACATTTCCAGCAGAACTTTTTGTTTTCTAATTTCAAACACTTTTGTTTCGTACTGCACACAACGGAAAATTTTAAAACAGAACTTACCGTCCCAGCAGCAGTTGAAGCGGGTGTTCTTTTTCGATTCAAATTCAAGCCATGTCTTAAGCGTTACTGGACTTAAAATTGTTTTCCCAGTTTAACCAGTCAGAATATCTGTCCTACCCTATGTATTTAAAACAGTTCTAATTGCGTTTTAAGGTATACAACAAATACGGTTGGGTATACTAATTTAAATTTTAAAATAAATCTGTTTTAAATTATGAAACAAACCGCTGTACTGAAGATATAATTATGTCAGTCCTATTACCACATAAAACACCTATATAACATAAAACGCTGCAGAATTGGTTTAATAATACAATGTTTACACTACAGAGTTATAACACGTTTTAATAATTAGCAACAAGAAAAATGTCACCAAGATGGCATAAAAACCCGTTTTAACTGGTAGTGCGAACGTTGCATAACAATGTAATTTATCAAATAATTTCATTTTTCCACCACTAATCGATCAAGAAATACTTAAACTTAAGATTGTTTACTTAAGTTCATTAGTACATTATTGAAAATTTAAATGGAAAATAAAATTTCATATTTTATGGAGAATCTGTATATTTCCGTTGACGGGCGTGGGTTTCCTCATCACAGCTCTCAATATGGAACTTTTCTTTTGAATATATTTTCTGGACAGACCAGCCTATTTTTACTAGATGGATCAGCCAAATAATTCCAATCACCTAGTGAGATACTTGATTAATTAATAGATTAATTAATAGATTACCGTTAAAAGACCTTCAATAAATTATGTTTTAATGGGGAGGGTATATAGCAAATTGTAACATATGAAAACAGGCGAGTGAACAAGAACATGTGTCGATATGTGTGATAGATAAAATTCATTTGCACGCTCTTGAAAAAAGCTATATTTTTAATGTCACCGTGGTCGTGTCCTGTACACAACCCTTTAATTTTTTTGGTAAGCAACATTGGTTCCCTATCAGCTGTAATTTTGAAAGTTGTTAAGATCTGAGAGTGGTTACTCAGATTGTTTAATATTGTGTCATTGCGCACTCGATTTACATCGTCCAGTTTGCATAGCACATGATCAAGTATGTTTTCGCTAATTGGTCTGGTAGGAAAAACATTTGTACAAATAAAGTCATAGGATTCCAACAGTATTTTATATCTTCTAACAATATTGTTATTAGCAAGATTAATTGGGACATTTACATCACCTACAATAGCACACGAGTGCTTCGATTGGACTGAACACATCAAATTTTCTAAATAGGCTGAGAAATCATTGAAATCAAAGCTAGGAGGACGGTAAATTCCATGAACATCATAAAACTGTCCTTTGATAAACAGTTCGATGTGAATGTGATGAAATCCTTCTGCGGTATAGTTTTTTACAATTCTATGTTTGATAGTCTGATTGACATACACAGCTAAACCTCCGCTAGAGTGTTGCCTGCACGCGAAAAATGCTTTGAAATGTGGTATTTCATAGAGAGCACAATTGTCGTCTTTTAACCATGTCTCACCAATCACTATAACATCTATGGAAGTTTTACAACTGTCAAGGGTTTGCAAAATTTCATCAAATTTAGAGAGATTGTTTATACCTCTTACGTTCCACTGCAAAATTTTTAGTGTCTGGTTATCATTGTTAATATAATTGTCATTAAAATCGTAAATATGGTCGAAAGAAAAATTTTTGTTTGTATTAGCCATTGGATATGCATGAATTCAAGTTTTATGCTGGATTGTTAACTACAATTCTTAATTTCGTTTTCGCTTAGGGGCAGATTGTTGTGGTGAAGAAGAGGCAGATTTTGCACTTTTGTAATTATTTATGATTCGATCAAGGTCATGTTTGCTACCAATTCTTTCAATCTTAGAATGTTCATCCTTTTTTACTAAAATCATTCCTCCACGACCAGGCCATACAAATTTAATGTTAAGAAGTTTTTGGGATTCACGCATTTCTTTTAACAATTCTAATGACAAGGCTGACAGTTCTTCGCGGATCGCGACTTTCATTGCATTTCCGTTTACATTTAGTGCTTCATCAATCGTCGTAGTTAACAATGGGCCAAATTGTTGCTTTTTGTCAAGCAACAATTCTTTCAAATCTGTGTTTTTGAAAACAACTCTAATCGGAATTATAGCATTATTATTTTTATTGTTAGAGTACAATCTGGTCGACGAAACAAGGGAATCAGAGGACAAATTAACACCGGTACATTTAAACGTTTTCAGCACGAGATCAGTTACATTTTCGTTAGGCAGTGAGGGTAAACCAAGTATCATTACATTATTTTCTATTGTTTTCTTATTTTCTTTATCAAAATTCATTTCAAGTTTATTGACAGTGGTAGAAAGCGACAACTGAGAAGATTTTAAAGCGTTAAGTTCATGTGTTAAACTTTACTTTTGGATAATAGATATTGCTATAATCATAATTCATTATTTTGAGAAAATTAACGAAAACCGCCTCAAAAACACTAACTTTTAATTACTTTACAACTAAAAGGTAATTAAAACTAATTAACTGAAAGATATGAGAACACAATATATCTGGTGTGAAGTTACGTGATGTATGAAAATTAACTTCATGTAAAATTAAAATCAAAGGTAAAACTATGTTATTTTCTATGCTCGTAAGTGTCGTGGTCAGAAGACGTAAATTAGCACGACTTTTTTAGGTGTGTATTGCCTAAAAATACTTTGGGGAGTACAGGATGGGTTTATTAAAAATAATTAGACCATAAAAACCATTTATGATTTAAATAACGAGAATTTATTTAACCAGCCGTGGAATACTTGTCGCACAGCTTTCCTACTCGTTTAATTTTGGCTCTGCGACATATTTCGGAGAATGGTTTCCTCATTCGTCCTTTACCTTCGACTTCGAATCTTAGCTTTTCTTCAAGCCACACAAAATTTTCCGGCCGGCTCAAATTGAATTTGCATGAGCTTGCTCCGAATCCACAACCCTCTAAATTTCAATATGAAGATTTTTATTTTCTTCCGAGTACTAACAAATTTGAATTTTACAGTTGAATTACTACTTGTAATGAACTTAAGCAGTTCATCTGTATTTTTACCAGCGATAAGCAAATTCGCCTTCTCTCTTCGACTAATATCCATATTGACTACAGTTTTATTTAAAACGAATAAAATCAGAAAACATTTTTTGACAGTCGATCTACTTATGCAAAGAGAATGAGAGAATGATATTTGAAAGTGGCATTTTTTCATAATACAACGATATGTGTGTAAATGTGTTAATGCGTTGAGCCTGCAAAACTACAAAATTTTAATCTAAATTGCAAAATTTAAAAAAATATCGTATTCGTCAATTTTAGCTTAAATATACTAAAAAGAATGATTTTTCATGTGTTTAAAACTGTGTTTCTATTTTAGATGCCCGCATCAGCGATAGTAAGCCTTAAAATAGGCTATTTTTTGGACGAAAAGTGTCCATAACTTTTGAAAGAAAAAAGGTAGACCTTCGGTGTCCAAGAAAAAAAATACTCAGCTTGATTTGTATTTGTATTTGTATAAAAAAGTCCAACTGACAATTTGTCTAAATGAACTATACTAACCTAAGGTAAACTGAACATAATTAAAATAGTGACAATACACGACGACGAAACTGCGAAGAGTTTATGACGAAGTCAAAAACTTCAGCAAACTCATTGAAGCGACGACTCATTGCTAAAATTGGACTATTGGTAGCGTAGTTAGTGCTGCGCATTTCAGAATGCAGCAGGGCTCGAGGGCGAAAAGAACGGGTAGGCGCGTAGAGGTTGACTTGCGCTAGTAGCTCCGGATCATCATATTCAGCCAGCAGAATCTTTTACACGAAGGTAGCTTGCGCTGCATGTCTCCGGCGTATTAAAGTATTAAGTCCTAAAAGACGACAACGGTCCTCGTACGGTGGCAGGTTTAATGGATCGTTCCACGGCAATTCACGTAACACATATCGTATGAATTTACTCTGGACTGCTTCGATCCTAAGGCTCCACGTAGCTTGATAAGGACACCAAACGACGTTTGCAAATTCCAACTGCGGGCGCACCAATAAGCAATAAAGAGCCATGAAGCATAGATGATCCCGAAATTCGTTGGATATTTTGAAAATAAATCTGGCTTGGATTGGCTTTGTCGATGGTCGCTGAGACGTGATGAGTATACGTTAGCTTTTCATCAAGAATGACTCCTAGATCCTTCACGTGGTCAACGCGTTGTAGTAGAGTTCCTGCGATGTTATAGTTGAAGGTAAGCATATTTCTCGTTCGATAATAGCTGATGACAAAACATTTTGCAACGCTAAGGACCATCATGTTTCTTACACACCAGCTATAAAAGGTGTCAATAAGATGCTGTAGCTCAGGGCAATTGGCTTCATTCCGCATAACAAGAAAAAAATTTAAGTCGTCGGCAAAAAACAGCTTTCCTCCAAGCCTTAGAACGAAAACCGCATCGTTCACGAACAGTGAAAAAAGTAGTGGACCTAGCGTACTACCCTGAGAAACTCCGGAAGTGTTGAAAAAGGATTCTGAAACAATATCGCCAATTTGAACAACGACTTCACGGTGCACAAGGTAGGATCGAAGCCAACGGCAGAATCCAGTAGAACACCTTAGCTTATCAAGCTTAGTTATCAGTATCTCATGATTAACTCTATCAAAAGCTGCCTTTAGATCAGTGTAAATAGTATCCACCTGCAATTTCTTAGACATTTGTTCCGTGCAAAATGACGTAAAGCAGACGAGATTCGTCTCGACTGAACGTCCTGGGAAAAACCCATGCTGGGAAGTACTAATGTAGTGTCGACAAGCAGAAAATAACGCTTCGTTGATAATTGATTCAAACACTTTAGATTCGACTTCTAGCGAAGTGATTCCGCGATAGTTCGCTATGTTGCGTTTGTCACTTTTCTTGAATACCGGGAACATTACTGAGCATTTCCAATCCTCAGGAAACGTTTGCTGCTGAAGCTACATGTTAAAAATATATGCAAGTGGTGTTACAAGTAAGTCCGAACATTTTTTCAATACAGTTGAAGGTATAGCACTGAGGCCGGGTGCATAAGATGACTTGGTTTTCCGGATTGCAGACCATTTGTTCAAAGGCAGTAAACACAATCAACAGCACAAGCAGGAACGTCGCGAGAGGCATTTTCGAGTTCGATTGCAGTTGGCGAGTCAGTTGAAAAAACACTCGAGAAGAATCTGGCAAACAGCGTACATTTCGCCGTTTTTTTTCGCTTCGTGTTGACAAATGACCAAAAGCCCTTCGGGTTTCGGCGTAGATTATTCTGGATGCGGTTTACATAGCGTTTGTACAGAAGCTTGTTGTAATAACGATACTCATTACTGGCTAAAATGAACATGCGCTTAGAAAGAGGACACCGTCGATTTGTGTACGCACGTAGGGTTTTTGCTCGAGTACGTTTTAGCTTTCGAAGAGTGCTGTTTGACCAGGGCGGCTTGCTAGGAGGCTGACATTTAGGCACTAAGGTCTCAACACAGTTCAGTAGTAGTCGCTTGTAAATGGCAACTGCAGCATTAACACTCACTTGGGCATGCAGTACACTCCAATCAATTTGCGACAGAGAACTGCGCAGCTTTACAAAATCAGTTTTGCGAAAGTTAAGACGGTCGACAGAAAGAGTTTCTACATACTGAACTGATCGAATAGTGCCAATTGAGATTTCAAGCGCGGGATGAAAGTTGTCAAGTGGAACAATCACAATTATTCACAGCATCCATGTGAAGTTGCATGATACTGCAGTCGAGTCGCTTTTCAGGAGGAATATAGACAGCACCAATATAAAAGTTCCTCGATAGAGTTGTAATTCTAACCCAAACAGCCTTAACACTGGTGTTAAACTACCTACATCAATCTCACATGAGGCAAATGCGGTGGAAAAAGCAATCAAAACTCCTCCTCCACGTCTGTGAATACTGTTGCCACTATTTCGGACCGCACGGTGTAAGCATCACCGAAAAGCTGCACTGATGTTATCCGCGCATCAAGCCATGTTTCGGTGAAGACGCAAACATCATAGTCACCGTCTACAGCAGCTAAATACACGTCATCAATTTTCGTCTTAAGCCCTCTCGCGTTCTGATAGTAGATCTGCAAACCATCAGTGTCATGTGAGAGGTGTCGTGCTGCATACCAAGTTTCAGGACTGCGGGCTCGATGATCACCATCACCGCAAATAGCGCGGGGAGAGCAGGATGTACTGTTGTCAGGCAGGGGAACAAGCTGCGATGCGGAGGGAATGACTGCATCATAACTGTTGTGTCCAGCGGCTGACTGCAATGGAATGCATACTTGAAGGTGCGCAGTATCACGTGTAGCTTCGGATGGACATATATTATTCAAATGTTTACCTGAGCGGACAGATGCGATGCGATCAAAATTACCATTTTGACATTGAAGGTTCGCTGGAGCAGTAGAGTACATTGAGTTGTGTTCATTAGCAGACTGTAAGTGAAATTTACATTGAGGGTGTGCAGCATCTTGAAGTGCTTCGGAAGGACACACTGATAATATCAATTCGTAAATATAGTAAAATCGATCATACAATACACGAATTCATTCGTCGTTTTCTGCAACGAAGTATTTTCGTACATTCTAAATAGTAGGTTTCGTTCATTTCATCAACAAGAATGGCCGCTTGGCGAACGAAATTTTACCCGTTTAATGTATACTGCACGAATGTTATCGTTGATAACGACATTATTTTTCGTGAATGAAACGAAATGTTTTGTTTATTTTATTAAACGTGTGTGTATATTACGAACGATTTCGTTGGTCGCACGAATTAATTTCGTTTTTCTTAGAAAAGTGTTCGTATTTATTATCCTCTTATTGTTTTCAGTCAATCTTATGGGATTAATGTTTGACAACATAGATTTTTTTTATTTAAAAAAAATCGATGTGGCCAAATCGATTTTATTGTGGTACGAAGGCCGCTTGATGAACGAAAGTTTTCGTAAATTTTACTTATTTAGTTTACATTGCACGAATGTAATCGTTGATAACGACATTATTTTTCGTGAACGAAACGAAATGTTTCGTGTATTTTAATAAATGTTTAAGTATATGATTAACGATTTCGTTGGTCACACGATTTCGTTTCGTTCGTCTTAGGAAAGTTTTCGTATTCATTAGCATATTATTTTTTCAATCGATATTTTAGGATCGATGTTTGACAACAATGATTTTTTCAATTAACTGAAAGGATCGATCTGGCAAAATCGATTTTAATTCAACCTGCTCCCTTCTATTGAGGACTAAAAAGATTGTGGTGTGAAGTAATGGCCGCTTGATGAACGAAAGTTTTCGTAAATTTTACATATTTAGTGTACATTACATGAATGTTATTGTTGAAAACGGCATTATTTTTCGGGAATGAAAACGAAATGTTTCGTTTATTTTAATACACAGTTGTGTAAATTACAAACGATTTCGTTGGTCGCACGAATTCATTTTGTACACCTTAGAAAAGTTTTCGTATTATTAGCCTCTTATTGTTTTCAGTCAATCATTTGGGATCGATGTTTGACAACATCGATTTTTTTATTTAAAAAAATCGATGTGGCCAAATCGATTTTACTGTGGTACGAAGAAATGGCCGCCTGATGAACGAAAATTTTCGTGAATTTTACTTATTTAGGTTACATTGCACGAATGTAATCGTTGATAACGACATTATTTTTCGTGAACGAAACTAAATGTTTTGTGTATTTTAATAAACGTTTATGTATATTACAAACGATTTCGTTTGTCGCATTCGATGTTTTAGGATCAATGTTTGACAGCACCGATTTTTTATTAATTAAAAAGATCGATCTGGCAAATTCGATTCTATTTCAACCTGCTCATCATTATTGAAAACTAGAAAGATTGTGGTATGAAGAAATGGACGCTTGATGAACAAAAGTTTTAGTAACTTTTACTTATCAAGTGTACATGGCACGAATGTTATCGTTGATAACGACATTATTTTTCGTGAATGAAATGAAGTCATTCGTTTATTTCAATAAATGTTTGTGTATATTACGAACGACTTCGT
Organism: Topomyia yanbarensis; assembly: GCF_030247195.1. Taxonomy (NCBI): domain Eukaryota; kingdom Metazoa; phylum Arthropoda; class Insecta; order Diptera; family Culicidae; genus Topomyia; species Topomyia yanbarensis. Next base: position 136,011,575 of record NC_080670.1, on the reverse strand, counting down.
TGGTCGCACGAATTCATTTCGTTCATCTTAGAAAAGTTTTCGTATTTATTATCTTCTTATTTTTCCATTCGATCTTTTGGGATCGATGTCTGACAACATCGATTTTTTAGTTAAAAAAACAGATCTGGCAACATCGATTTTATTTTGATATGAAGAAATGGTCGCATGATGAACGAAAGTTTTCGTGAATTTTACTTATTTAGTTGCACGAATGCTGTCGTTGAAAACGACATTAATTTTCGTGAATGAAACGAAATGTTTTGTTTATTTTAATAAACGTCTATGTATATTACAAACAATCTCGTTGGTCGCACGAATTCATTTCGTTCATCTAAGAGAAGTTTTCGTATTTAATAGCATATTCTTTAACATTGCTCCGGCAGAGAAAAACTCAACATTATTCATACAAAACCATCGAGCGATGGCTCAACTGAATTCGTACTGCTCCGGATTCTGGATCAACTAGAAGCGGAAGAGGTTTAGAAAATCTTCCTGAAACTGGCGGACACGGATACGGCTACTAATAGCCAGATCGAGACCGTCGTGAACATCAACAATTATCTGATGTATAGCAACAATGACTCCATATTCTACCTCTATTGAAGCTCTGTTCACGTTGACAGTTCGACGAATGGTGCTCGTAAATATTATAAAGATATTCGTATATAGCAGCGAACAATTCGTTTGCCGAACGAAGCTGTTTCGTAATAAGCCAACGAAAGTCGTTTCGTGGTTTTCACGAAAAACTCGTAATAAAAATAAATGTGTTTCAATAGAACTACGAACGATTCATTATAAGTACGAAAAATTCGTATAATTTATGAAAATTATCTGTACGAAACTAATGCATAGCGATTTACGAATATATTCTATCAGTGCATATACCCTTCTTGGCTTTACCTGACACAGAAGAAGTTGCCGAATCGTCAGGTAGTCCGAGGTCGCTCACCGAGGAACATGAAGTCCCGATCAGAAAACCATACCGTAAACCGGAGTGACATTGATCACTTTTCGAAGTAATCATTACATATTTTTAGACGCAACACATTTTTTTCAAGCTTAATATTTTTAATTCATGTACTGATGTATGGAGAACAAGATTGGATGGTTTTACCTAAAATTCCCCGCTTCCTGGTATTTTTCCAAAAATGATTTCAAATTGAAGTCCGTTTTCGTATTCCGGGGTGACTTTGAAAACCTACATGGTCACCCACATTAAGTTATTGATGTCAACGTTTTTCATTCAAATGTTTGTTTAAACTAGTTCTGGAAAGATACTTATTGTTAAATAAATGTTAATTGGTTTTATACAAAGTATTTCAATATACTGTAAAATTCGAGTAACCGAAATTTGTATAATTTGTGTCCAACTAGAATAAAAGATTCTGAAAACCTTTAAAGCTGCTAAAATTGTTTTATTTCAGTGCTTTATCAATGTACAAAAAGTTTCATCCATTTTAACACGTTGGACTATTGAACAATAAAAAATATTGCGAATTTTAGCTTGAAATAATTTGAAATAATTAGTTTAACAAAAAATTGTAATTAAAATAAACAAACTGTTAAAAATAAATTTGGCACATCCCACTCTAAAGGAAAATGAAAACTCGCTTGAAATTTATTACTCTTGCTCAAATCTGAGATTTATTTGTTTTATAAAAAATAGACACTTTGCGAAGCTTCGTAAAAGTAAGGTGAAGTCAAATTTCGACTTGTTGTAGTTTTTGTACCCAAAAACCGAACAATATACTCAAAAAGTATAACAAATCAGTATTTTATAAGTTTAGAGTAAAAATCATTTCAAATTAAAATGATTCGGTTGTCTATTCTGCTTTAATAAGCGATCCACGAAAAAAGTTTCGAGTGAGCAAAGTCACCCCGATGATCAAAGACACCCCGGTTTACGGTATCAAAAATATATCAAAATTATTGCTCGATTTGATATTTATATCATATGATCATATAATTTTGATATATGTCGCTTGGAATAAATTATAAAAAAATTAAATTATATCATGTTTTGATTTGTCAATAATGATATCCTATAATATATCATATTTATATCAACCATATTGTTTTTTCAACATAGTAAGAACAACAAAATAATATCTTTCCAAGACAGTTTTACGAAGGTATAATGATGCCATTAGAGATGAATCCTCCCAAGTACTGGCTCCAAATCGCATTACTGGTAGTCTTGTCTAGTCATAGGTTGGAATGTAAATACATAAGAGAATGTACATTTGTAAAGTTACTCGCTGATTACAGAACACAACAGAGAAAATGTTCCGCTGTAGGCCCACGAAGCAGCAAATAGCTTTAGAGATTTGATTAGACCGGTTTCGGCATAGGACAAGCCAAAAGAGCAGCACTCTGTAAACCCTGAAGAGGAATGGAAGCTAAATGTATATAAATTGCAGGCAAGCTATTAAAGAAGAGTATAAAAGACTGGAACATGCGAAAGAATAGGAATAAGCATTTTGAATATACTAAGGATGTAAAGCGCAAAACAGGAACGCCCCAGAAAAAAATTAACAAATTATGAAAGTACGCTGAACTAACTGCGAGCTCTAAGTTAGAACAACTTCTAACAAGTAGCTGCGACGGTAATAATAATAATCAAATTAGTAACACAGCGAAATTAAATGCAAATTGTACTGATGAGAATTATCTTTAACAAGAAATTATTTGATTTATTAATTAAAAACAGAAAAAAATATATTTGGATTTATGTGATACAATTCTGATATTTTCAGATATATTTACTGTCCTCAATTAGATATAAACTATCTTAAATATCCGTCTGTGTGATATAATTATTATATCAAACCAAGACTCAACAAAAAGACTTTATATCAAAATAGACTGAGATATAATAAGATATAACCGATGCATTTTGTTGGTATAAAAACTTGATATTTTAACAACTATCCACCTATATTTTATAGCAAAGAGAGATATATATTTTTCCATGATATAATATCTTATTTTGATATAATTTTGATGTTGATTTCTGATCGGGGTTAGACAGACGAGTTTATCCGGGATAGCTTGGCGCTACTGTCCACCACCAGATGGATTCTTCTCCGCAGCAATCCTGATGATAGGCCATTGGATTTTTGAATTGGTCACAAATTCACGAAAGTAGATGTTCTCCGGCCCAGAGTCTTTGGACAGAGCCTTATCCCTGCATGATTTGCTAACGCCAACTTTGAAGGTGATGAAGCTCAGAGATGAGAGATCCTTGTCCTTAGGAACTAGGCGAACTATTTTTGGTTGCATATCCTTTCCCAGACAATCTTTCACAAGTGTAGAAACTTCATCGTCCGTCGTGCTGGGATCAAATGCAGACAAGTAGACCCATAACAGCTCCTCAGGTGGTGATACTGTTTTTATCGTTTCAAACGCAGCTTTTGCTCCACGAATATTAGTGGTTTTTGCTTTGAGCGGATCATCTTCACGCTTGCGCTTAGGAGTATTTGGAACGGGATTGTATGCAGCAATCCTTGTCCAATGTGTATTTACCGTTGGAGATAGCGGTTTGTGTCGACTTTGACCGAGAGAGCTTTAACGACATCTTTTAAATCAAAAACGATGTTTTCTATAAGCTGTTCAAAGGTTATTTTAACAAAAAGTAAAAGATACGAAAGTTATACTAAAAAAAACTTTTTTTTCAATTAACACCCTAATCCATTGTTTTTAATTTCTTATATAACAAAAACTAAGAGAGATAGAGCTTTCATATATTCAACAAATTTATTCAAAATAAGTTTCTTCACAACTTTATGGAAGACCATAGAGCTCTATCTTTCATCAGTAAAAATAACACCCTAATAACTATCCTAACAAAAAGAAGCATCTTCTGATGTACACAAGTTCATCCTAAGACATGATAGGCTAAGTTATACAGGTTTGTTAGAAAATTAAATTTCCTCCTAAATTAACGATCTGGATCACTGTGCATTGGTCGTATCATTATCGTTGCTCTTTCAGAATCGTGGAGACATCAGGTAATCTTTATTTTATTTTCAGGCTAGCGTTTACGTTTATTTCTCATAAGTACAAGGCTATATAGCCTATTTTAAAAGAGTCGGCTGCCCGAGTCGTCACCGAGTTGCTTGTCTATATTTTTGCATAGTAAAATTGTTGAGTGTTATTGAAATAATATATTATAATGTACAAAAGTCTTTATCAAATCGCTTCACCAAAATTTCTAAAAAATCCCAAAAAAGTGCTTTTTTCACGCTAAAACCCTTACCACTACCACCCCCTCTCTTAACAAGGAGCTGCTGGCAGATTAACAACGAGAACCTGTGTTGAGATGCAGAAGTTGAGCCAATGATACGTACGGGTTCAGATTTCTAGGGGAAATGTTTTTTGCCTTAAAGTTTTCACAGGCCTGCTCATAGATGGCGCTAAACCACAGAGAACAGACGTCCATCTTCAGCATTCAACTTGTGTAAAAATCTCTAACGGTTTCGAAGGTAGTTGGGATATCCAAACCAGGTGCGCTACTGTCGTCATGTTTTTTGTGGCTGAGTTCGAGTGAATTGACAGCGGTTATTCCTCTACCCAGTCAAACTAGTCCAGAATCGGTTCGGACTTCCAGTATGAATCCCAGCTCAAATGCATGAACCGATAGAATCAGAATCAGTTGTTTTCTTTGAGCAAGATTCCATACTGAATCCATTCAGGATTTCGAACTGGTTCCGGAATGGATTTGACGGATAGTTGGGATAATTTGGTTTGGCGGCGCTAGTGTTTATTATACGATAAACACTAGCGCCGCCAAACCAAATTCAAATGTTTACACACGTTTTTTAAATATTTTTGTTCGATCATGGATGTCTGTTTTCTGTGGCTAAACAATACAAGAACATGATTTAAAATTGAAAATAATTTAAATTGTCTCAACAAGTTGAATATTTCCAGAAGGGAGAGTGAGCGGAACCCAGGACCTCTCCCCTAGATACGCTCCTGTATAAAGCTCAACACCTTATATGTATAAGCATTAATTTTTAATTTCTATTTCCAGAAAAACAATTGCGCGAAGGAAGCATCTGAATGGTAACAATACTGTAGTCAATGGAAAAACCTCCAACAAAAGACCATCTAATGCCAGAACCTATAGGCAAGTATTGCGAATGTAAATCATGTTCGATATTATCAATAACTTTAGTTACTTTTCAGATCTATACCTAAGTTGCTTTGTGTGATATGTTTAGTATCATTACTTTTTCTGGGTATAGTGTATTTAAGAAATAAATCCAATATAGTCTTGAAGAATTCTGAGCCCCATGGAATGCTACACCCACCAAATCCACAAATAATAGATACCAAAGTGATACCATCATACACACCGTTGCACATTTTCCAACATGCTGCCGTGTGCTCGGATTCTGAACTATGCAGCAGAATAGGAAGGTACGTGTGTAATTGCTTCTATCGTTATTGTGGTTATCACTGTAAATTAGCAAAAATAGCGAAAAACAAGATCGCGACAAGATTGCGAAACCGCCATTTTTTAGATTTAACCTTTTCAATTCCGCAAGGCTACAAAAATGTAATTTGAATTGATTTTTATATGAAGTGGTCGAGCGACTATTGCTCTTGAACCAAGGAAAAACTTAGGAGGATGCAAAGGAATCGAGTTGGGAATCAAAAAAGCACACTAAACAATAAATTAAATGGGTACCAAAAAATAGTAACAAATAATTTCCGATTTTCGCTCAACAGGGGTGAAGGAGTAAATAAATCCATAAACTGTCAATTCATGACCGTCTGATACCTGACCAACAGGGCTTATATATTGCTAGATGTTTGTTCTAAACTCGGCAGATGGAGCTAACAGGGTATATTTTCAATTCTTTCGCTATTTTGAATTGATTCCGTCGCATGCTAATCTTCGGTGAAAAGCACAATATATTAAGAGTAAGCGGACACAAAAGCCGGAAAACTGGCAGCACTTATTTCAGGAAAAAAACACTGGTATTCCATGTAAATGGCTCTAGCTTAATAATATCATTGTGTCGTGAGTAAAAGCTTTACATGCACGAATAGAAAAACCAATTCGAAGATCTGATGATATGATTTCATACTTGTGCGCATATCTCTTCTTGTTACAGAAAAAATGGTTCTTTTCGTTTCTCTACACTCGATAACACAAGATAAGAGTAAAATAGTTATGGTCATAATCACAATACCCTTTCCATATACATCCAAAGGGAACATGTTATGTGACGTCATGCTCGATTGGCATCTTTACTCAGAAAATACATATAGGGGGCGCTATATACTTGAGGTGGATGTTTTACGAATGAACTGTCAAATCAGTAGAAAATTTTCAAAAGTTTACGCAATTTTTGCATTTTTTAAGAAAATTGGTCATATTTGTATAAAAACTGAAAGTGAAGTGGAACAAAACTAATTTCTTTGAAGATGGCAATAGATTTATTATGCAAAAGAGGGATACTACAGAGAACAGACATCCATGATCGAACAAAAATATTTAAAAAACATGTGTAAATATTTGAATTAATATACGATAAACACTAGCGCCGCCACACCAACCTATCCCCACTATCCGTCAAATCCATTCCGGAACCGGTTCGAAATCCTGAATGGATTCAGTATGAAATCTTGCTCAAAGAAAACAACCGATTCCGACTCTATCAGTTGATGCATTTGAGCTGGAATTCATGCTTGAAGTCCGAACCAGTTCCGGATTAGTTTGACTGGGTAGAGGAATAACCGCTGTCAATTCTGTCGAACTCAACCACAAAAAAAAACTTGACGACAGTAGCGCACCTGGTTTGGATATCCCAACTACCTTCGAAACCGAAACCGAGATTTTACACAAGTTGAATGATGAAGATGGACGTCTGTACTCTGTGGGGATACTGTAGCATATTTTTCAATTTTCCTTTCTTAATCGGTATAAAACCACTTCGTACAAAGTTGTGTATACTCGTATACTCGAAATGAGTGCTAATTCGTGCCAAAAGTGAACTTATATTTATTTTGCTTTGATGGGTCGTTTCAATATTCTTAAATCGGGCGGTTGTGAACCCTAACCTAGAAGCACAGAATACACATTTTCAAAGATTTTTTTGTTTAACTCAAGTGTATCTACTAAAAACTATTATCATTAACTTCCAAATCGTTTTTCTTCCCCTCTGAGTCCATTATTCGATGATGATAGATGCGTATTTACAGAAAACACATCAAAAAATTACATCAAATTATTTATCGTAGATATGAAAAACACACAAACATCCACCTTATCTTGTTTATACCATTAATCTGTAGATGTCGCAGCAGGTAAATGAGCTTTGCAGCAAAATGCCAATTAGCTACGGCACTTGACATGTTTAATTGACTCCGCTCAGTGTCTCCGTCTAGCTATAAATATAGTAACTATAATTTTAAATGGACTGGCTGTATTTGACAATGAAGCGGGCCTTACACGTTCAATATTTTTGTCAATCCTACACTTTTTTTATTCAATTCGATTATTTGATAAGGCACGTTTGCGTTAGCTTAAAGGTGCCAATTTTGTTTAGTTTTATATTTTAAATTACTTTAAACTAGGGGATTACATATTGATTTTTTTAAATGAAACTAAGGAGATTTTATAGCTATCTTATACATCTACACATTGATTGGGATAATATAATTTTCGTAAGATTAGGGGGGTCATTTAGTTTTTATGGCAATATGGTTTGACATTTTAGTAGAGATTATTGGAGCAAATAATGTTTAACTAAGGGGGACAATTTTTACGACTATATTAAAATTAGAAATAACTAGAGGGCGTGATTAAATTTTATAAAGATGCGGGGAAATTAATTAGAGATGTTTTTATGTGGTAGTAGAGTTGGGCAATTTCAGCGACATTATGTAATATAATAGTTAAAACTAGAAGAGGTTGGAAGAGCTAAATGCTTCGGAAAGAGATTGTGGGGGGGGGTTTATGTGTTACGCCTGGGTATAAGAGTCAGGGGAGGGAGAGGATGGACAAAAATGGCAGGGGGAGAAAATTATTAACTTTCAGTTTTGGGTATCGGGAGATTAACGGCATGGATTACAGACTCGGGTGGCCTTCCTCAGGAAGAATCATGTACTGGGACGCCGGGTGGTCCTCCTCAAGACGCCAGAGGTTTCTCCAGACAATTTCGTAGTACTCGTAGGCTTAGATGCGGGTCGGCAACACTTCGAGTTGTGCGTGTGATGTCTTTCATTAACCTCACCCTCGAGGGCACCCTCCTTAGCTAAAGAGTCCCCCTTCTCATTGCCCGGAATGAAGCAATGAGAGGGAACCCACACCAAGGTAATCTGGAAAGATTTGTCAGATAAAGCATTCTGTAGCTACCGTATTTTCCCCAAAAAATGCGGGGAGTGCTTTCCATGTGTCATGGAGCGAATAGCGTCAATGGAACTGAGGCTATCCGAAACGATGAAGTAATGGTCTGCGGGTAGCGTTTCAATGACTCCAAGGTCTACTGAATGGCAGCTATTTCTACGGCGTAAACTGAAGCAGAGTCACTGAGTCTGTAGGAGGTGGTGAACTTTTGATTGAAAATACCGAAGCCTGGACCCTTCAAGGTTTGATCCGTCAGCGCAAAACATCTTAGAACAGTCGACTTCTCTTAATTTATTATATAAAATGTTTGGAACCACTTGCGAGCGTATGTGGCCCAGAATTCCACAAATCTCATCGTTCATGGATGTGCGAAGACAACAGTAGATTCAGAAGTATATATGAAATGCACACGGTTGGGATTGGAAGAAGAAGGATTAATATTCTGCGCCATGTAGTCAAAGTACAGGGACATGAAAGTTTCTGCAAGTTTCCTTAACGTGCAGGAATTGTCAAGACATTCATCAATGTCGTTGAAATAGAAATTGTACAACGGGGGGCTTAGACATGAGCCCTGGGGAAGGCCCATGTAACTAAATCGTGATGTCGATAAGTCACCATGCGAACAATGCATGTGCTCTTCCGACAAGTTTAGTGAAAAGTTGTTTAAAGTCGCTGAAAGACCATGCTGGTGCAGCTTCTCTGAAAGAATGTTGGTAGAAACTGAATCAAAAGTCCCCTTAATATCTAGGGAAACTGATGCCATCTGCTCTTTGCTAGCAACGCAAGACAATCGTTCGTCCCTTTGCCTTTGCGAAATCCAAATTGTGTTTCTGACAGTAAGCCATTTGCTTCGACCCAATTGTCGAGGAGAAATAGTATCATTTTCTCGAACAACTTCCGAATACAGGACAGCAATGCGATCGGACGATACGAATTGTGATCGGAGGCTGGTTTTCTTGGTTTTTGGATGGCGATGTCCTTCACTTGTCTTTAATCGTGTGGGGCAACGTTAGCTTCAAGAAACTTATTAAATAAGTTCAACAAGCGTCTCTTGGCAGAGTCTGGTAGATTCTTCAACAAGTTGAATTTGATTCTGTCTGGCCCTGGAGCATTATTGTTATACGACAAGAGAGCAAGTGAGAGCTTCACCATCAAAACAGGTGTGGTTCGCACTATCGTGAGGGGACGTGGCGCGGTACATCTGTGCTGGGCGGAATCCGGACAAATCTTCTTGGCAAAATTGAATATCCAACGGTTTGAATATTCTGTACTCTCGTTAGTACTGTTCGGTTTCGTAAGCGCCGGACCGTGCTTCAACGAGCACTCATCGATGTTTCTCTCGTTAGTCCGTCAACGAATCGGTGCCAGTAACTAAGTTTCTTGGCTTTCATCAAACTCTTCATTCGCGTATCTAGCGTCGCGTATTGTCAATAGCTAGCGGGTAACCCGTCATCCCGGAAGGTCTTATACGCGGCGGCCTTCTTCGCGTACACGTCTGAGCACTCTTTGTCCCATCACGGATAAGGAGAACGTTTTTGTATGTTCGCGCTGGTTTAGTCTGAGCTTGATTCACGCTGAGAATCAAGCCAGCCAAAAAGCTATACTCTTCCTCCAAAGGAAGTTCTTGGGTAGATTCGGTGTTGTCGGATATCGCGGCAGCATAGCTCTTCCAAGCGATATTTCGTGTGACGTCATACCAAATATTGATTGATTTCAATGGCCTTGAACCGTTATTGCTTGAAACTACGATCGTCAGATGGTCACTGCCGTGGGGATCAGGGATTACCTTCCCTGTGCAATTTAACCGCAGCGCTGTTGAGCAGAGGGACAAGTCTAAGGCACTCGGGCGCGCCGGAGGACCATGAATCCGTCCCATTTCACTCGTGTTAAAAATTGTCAAATTGAATTTATCGCAAAGATCGTGAATTAAAGAAGACCGGTTATCATCATAGAGGCAACTCCATGCTGTACCGTGAGAGTTAAAGTCTCCTAAAACTAGTCGCGGTGTAGGTAGGAATTCTAAGATGTCTTGTAGCCGGTGGTGCCCAACCGTGTTGGGGGGGAGTATATATGAAAGCTATGCAAAGACCTTTGCCTTTGGTTGTTACTTGACAAGCGACAACTTCAATGCCTGTTATCGAGGGTAGGTTTATTCTGTAGAAGGAATAGCACTTTCTGATCCCCAAAAGCACTACTACATAGGGAGTGCCTCGATCCAGGCGAATAGTATTAAAGTCGTGGAAGTTGAGATCCATATCGGAAGTTAACCAAGTTTCACATAATGCAAATGCATCGCAACTCAAACTATTTATTAAAATTTTAAAGGAATCGATTTTCGGGGTGATACTTCTGCAATTCCGCTGTAGAACAGTGATGAAATCCGTGACCTCGTTCGATGAGTTAGCCATCGAAGGATACAATCGCTGAAAGGAGGGACCATTTAGCAGAAAACTGCTTCAAAAATGTTCTTACTGCAGGGAAAAAAGCTAACATAAAAATTTTAATAGGATCAGTAATATCGAAAGTGTTTATTATCCAGTTCACTATGTCCGAGAGTTTGATAATTCCAGTGCTGTGATTATTCTCGAACTGAAACAAAGGAACACTTGGGATTTTTGACGTTCTTGGAAGTGCTGGGAACTCCTTCTCTGAGCTTAATCCTCCGAGACCAGGAGCTACTTGCTTCGGTTTGGTTGCAACACTTCCAATAAATGTGACTTTCTGAGCCCCGTGAAGGGACACCTTCTGGCCTTTACAAGGAACTTTAGGAGAAGAAATGTTCCTCCTCTTTCTACGACTTCTAGGCACCCTAGCAGATGTTCCCTCTTGTGAGTCATCAGCCTCGCCCTCGTCAGGAGGCAAGTGAGCATAGATATCTGTTGAGGATGGTGGCGTAGCTTTCTTTGGCATTTCTGCGAAAGAATGTTTGAATCGTCCCGCAAGAGAACGTTTCAGTTTATCCCCGCGTAGTTTGTACGCGGGACATGCCGAGATATCATGCAGACTCTCGGCACAGAAAGGACACTTTTCGGCTTTCTTACTGCACGAATCATCTAGATGATTCTCCCCGCATTTTCCACAGCGGGCCTTATTGCTACAATGGGTGTCTGTGTGACCCAATTGTTTACACTTTGTGCAATTCATGACCCGCGATACAAACAGACACACAGGCAGACGAATCTTGTGAAAGGGGATGTAGTTCGGCAAAGCGGTGCCAGCGAAGGTTACCCGATAAGAGTTTGGTTGGGGGTATGTTTTTGAATCATCCCCCGCAACTACTACTGAGTACAAACGCTTGCACTCAAGTAATTTCACTGGCTGAAGTAAACGGTCTATAAAACGGCCAAACCCGTACTGCGGCAGATCCTCGCACGTCAAACTCTCATCGCACAGTGGTCGGAAACTCCAAAAAAGATTCGTGGGTAATGTCTAGGACATAACCGGAGTGTCGTGACTACTCGTTTGACTTGTAATTCAATTCGAATGATACTCAATGAAATATGTGGGAATGTTTCAAGTTATTCTTTATAATAATTATGGTGGTTCTGAAAAGAGCCTTTGTTGTTGGCGTCTGCGTTGATGCGCTGGATTCTAAGCTCGTTGAGACATTCATTCATGAAATGAACAGATTTCATATTTTCTTGGTTTGAAATATCAATGTTAAAATCTCTCGAAACAACCATCGGAATCTTTTTCCTAGCATACGGAAATGAATCACGCTTAGCGAAAAACTAGGGGCGGATAATGTCCGGTACATAACCGCGATGATCATATTCTTAAAATTCTGCTTGTATCTTTTCATCATTTTGACTTTAACTTAAGTAGAGAAATGTTCAAATTGAAAATAGGTTTAAGTTAGTATAGTATTTCAGTCTGTACGAAAATTTATTAATTCGAAGACAATATATTAATTCTAATTCTTCTTTCAAATGGCCAAATTTTACGCATTAAGCTCGATTCACCGGGCTCAGCGAAATTTTCCTGGGGTCCCGTTCGTTAATCTAATCAGTAAAACAATTTTGTTACCGAGTTCTCCGCATTGAATACAGGTCAATCGAATTTTTCGATTGTTTGCAATGAATTTTTGTTTAAAATTTCGAGCAGTGCATATCTCGATTTTTTAGTCAACATGTTTTTCTAGCAAGAAAAAAAAAATTTATTGGGAAACAGATCCGTTCAAGTATACCACAATACATTTTTCTTCAAAAATCTTTTTAGTTTTTCGATTTCAGTTGAGCGGTTCGGTTTGGAGAGTGTTCACCGCAAACCTCTGCCAAAAAACGAATTGAGGGGATGGGCCATAGCTTTGACATCCTTGAATATTTTTTTTAATTCAACGGAGGTCTTAGTGGAATGCACGTACCACTTTACATAGGTTTTCTATCATTTAATTCCACTTGTGAATGTGAAACATAGTGGAATCAAATGGTAGAAAACCAGTGTAAAGCAGATATTTTATCAACAAATCATTAGTAATAACACAGAGAACATATAAGCTAGAATAAATTTTCCCGAAATACCTGTGTAAACATTTAAATGAAAATACGTTGAAAGTCACCATCGCATACAGGTTCGCATACGTGAGTCACCATTGTATCCAAGTTTGCATACAAGTTGCTGGCCGATCGAAGCGCCGACCAGTGTTGCTACTTGCTGTTTTCATTTCAAAGCGACAGTTTAATTTCTTACACAAGTTGAACACTTCACTTGTATGTCAGTTCTCAGTGGTAATAATTCGTTTGTATGTCTATTTTTTGGGCCATTTTTTGCTTTATCATTGATTTGCTTTGGCTTTTGAGATTTTTGCTACTGTGATCGTTTCTCTGAGCCCTGCTACTGTCCCATGTAGTATGTGTATCTTATTTATTTCGTCAATAGATGTATACTCGCAAAACAGATGGTAGAAAACCAGTAGAAGCAGATATTTTATCAACAAATCATTAGTAATAATTCGTTTGTATGTCTATTTTTGGGCCATTTTTTACTTTTTCATAGATTTTTTGGCCTTTGAGATTTATGCTGCTGTGATCGTTTCTCTGAGCCCTGTATCTTATTTATTTCGTCAATAGATCTATACTCGCAAAACATCATGTTCTAAATGTTCTCAATCGATATAAAATCCGAAGATAATGAAAAGAGTTATAAGAAATGTCGCATCACACTGTTAGAAGGATTAAAATCGATTTTCCTGTTCAATGTGACCAAAAACATATTTTTACATTTCTTACAAAAGAAATGTATAGGATTCGCTCAAACTTTGCTCCTAGCCTACTCACGAGCTACCCGGTAGGGTGTCCAGGTCGGTTCGGTGATTCCGGTGAAGCCCGACGTCCGGTTCACTGGCGCCCCGACGACCCAAACCCGGTGCTATATCGCATACTACTCAACTGGTCCCTGGTGACGGACCTAGTCTACACCGTCTGAGAGTTCCCCGACGGCAGAATTTCTCCCGAAACCCGATTTGTGGTTTCCCGGCAGCGTTCTAGCCAATAGCGCTACTTTGTTGGTCCCTTCGCCACTTCCTGTGCAGCTCGGAGAGTATACTCGTAACTACTCTGTTGACAGCGACCCAGACACACTCGACGTGGCTCATCTCTTCGACGATATTGTTCACTGTCACGCCAGGCATACCCCTTCGGACTTCCTCGAATCTAGGGCATTCGAATACCACATGTTTCGGTGTTTCTTGCACGTTCACACACTCCGGGCAAAGGGGTGACGAAGGGTGTCCAAGCAGGTACATCGGAAAGCATCCGTGCCCTGATAAAAACTGCGTCAAATGAAAGTTCACCTCTCCATGTTTCCTATGTACCCAAGCAGACACATTTGGGATGTATTAGTTGTCCTCGCAGCCTTCTCACATACACAGTCGACATGGCTGTTGTAATTTAACCGATCGTCGACCATCACACCCAGGTGCTTCAGCGCACGCATCGATGGGATTGTCCCCCGACGCTGATCTCGAAACGCTGGATTTTTTACAGTTACTGACCAGCACTACCTCAGTCTTATGGTGAAACAGCTGCAACTTGACATCAGCCATCCAGGTTTCCACGATGTCTATTGTCTCTGCCGTCAACATCTCCACCTCCTCAAGGGTCTCGCCGGTTATCGTCAGGACAACATCATCTGCAAAGCCGACGATCTCGACTCCTCTGGGCAGTTCCAGTGTTAACACTCCGTTATACATTATATTACAGAGCGTTGGTCCGAGTATGGGGCCCTGAGGTACTCCCGCCGTTACCCTTATCGACCTCTTCCCGATGTTCGTTTCGTAGACCAGTACTCGGTTCTGGAAGTAACTTTTCAGAACCTTGCACAGATAGTCCGGAATACGCATTCTGTGCAGCGCTGACGCGATGACCCCCTAGCTAGCACTGTTGAACGCGTTCTTCACGTCGATCGTAACACGACGCAGTAGCGGTTTCCCCTTCTCTTTTGCTTCGACGCTTTCTCCGCGCTCTCAATGACTGTGCGGATGGCGTCCACCGTCGATATCCCTTTCCGGAACACGAACTGCCTCTGCGATAGTCCGTTCTCACTTTCAGCGTAGGTCGTCAGCCTGTTGAGGATGACCCTTTCCAGTAGTTTACTAAGAGTATCTAGCAGGCATATAGGCCGATACGATGCTGAATCTTCTGGTGGTTTCAATGGTTTTGGTAGCAACACCAGCTTCTGGATCTTCCATCTATCGGGAAAGTAGCCTTCGTCCAGGCATTTCTGTAGGACTATCCTGAACATGTCTGGAAACGCCAGGATCGCAGTATTCAGTGCCACGTTGGGGATACCATCCGATCCGGGAGCTTTCTTCGCTTTCAGCCCTTTTGCCTCAATAAGGAGCTCATCGTTGCAAACTTGATTGTCACCAGCATTTCCACCATCTGCATCAACGTACGGTGTAGGCGGCCATGCGGTTGGGTCGTGCTTCGGGAAAAGACCCTCTACGATAATTTTCAGTTTGTCAGCGCACATTTCGATTGGCGTCATTGGACCCTTGATCCTGGCCATAACGACACGGTAAGCATTGCGCCAGGGGTTAGCGTCTACTTCTCTGCACAGCTCCTTGTAGCAGGTGGACTTTCTTAGCACTATCTCGCGTTTAAAAGCAGTCCTGGCCGCCCGGAATGTTACCTTACACTCTTCTCTGACTGCCTCAGACCTTGCTCTTTGAATGCGTCTTCTGGCTTTTAGGTAAGCAGCTTGGAGGATGCTGAGCCTTTCGTTCCACCAGTATACCGGACGACGGTAGTTCCTCGGCACCATTTTCCTCGGCATTGTTACATCGCATGCCCTCGCTAATGTTTCCGACAGCTCATCGGCGCTCGAAATTGGAGTGATGCTGTCAGCCCAAATGGTTCCACAAAAAGTTCCTTGTCGAAGTCCTTTATTTTCCACTTCCGCTCGCCAGTCCTCACTCTCCGCGTTACAGTACAATTCTGCCGACCAATGGTGTAGTGGATCGCCTGGTGATCACTATGTGTATATTTCTCACTAACTCGCCAATTCATGTCATCCATCAGCGACGCGGTGCAGAATGTTACGTCTATGGTGGATTCCCGGCCGTCTTTGCAGAATGTGCTAGCAGAATCTTCGTTGCACAGACTTACGTCCAGCTCTGCCAGTGCTTCCAGTAGGCTGTAACCTCGTGCGTTGGTCTGCCTGCTATCCCAATCCACGACCCAAGTGTTGAAGTCTCCTCCTATAACAATCTGAGTTCGCCCGACTAAGGAGTCAGTTAGTGCGTCCAGCATCCGATTGTACTGTTCTGGTGTCCACCTTGGGGTAGCGTAGCAGCTACAGACGAATACGCCGTTGATCCTGGCGATCACGAAGCATTCGTGTGTGTTATCCACCACCGCTTGGACAGGGAAACCTTGTATTGCAGCCATCCCTGCACTATCCACCACCCAGTTACCGTTATCGGGAGGAATATGATACGGCCCTGCAATAATTGCAACTTCGCACTTCGTTTCTGTTGTCGACTGCCACAATAGTTGCTGTGCAATGTCGCAATAATTGAGATTAAGCTGAGTTATCTCCATCATCATCATTGGCCTGCCTTCGCCTTTATGTACGCAGGGCATTTGAAGCCTCCCGTCATGTGGTCATTTCCGTCTTCCAGTTTGCAGATCAAGCACCTTGGTTGCTTCGTGCAGTCTCTAGCAACGTGCCCCTTTTCTAAGCACTTTCTGTCCGTACCCTTGCAGTTCCTCGCCAGGTGTCCGTGTGTTTGTGTTTTTTTAGAGAGCAGTAAAATAAAATTCAAGAAAACCCTGAGACGGGGAAAATGTACAAAAACCCCAATGTATCAGGGAACGGGTTTGGGCTGCCATCACCCGACCCGCCAAAAACCACTGCTCTTGCTCAGAACCTGATTCCTCCCCGGCACTACCTTACGGCATTACTTCGGGGAGGAGTTTTTATGTGCATAGCACACACTCTAATTCAACTACTTACTAGTTCGTTTCTTCCGCAGGGTTACAGCGCCACTCCTCGACACACCACTAATTCTCCACTATCCACATAGACTGACAATTTCTGTATGTCAGTCGGAAAGCTGGCTGCGAGTCGAGACTTAGTGCTCCTCCCCTACCAAGACAATCTGAGCGGCAAACTTCAGATTGTCTAGTTCACCGAGCCCTTGGACTCCCTTATGCCATTCAGCACCACGACTCGGCTTCCTTGTGCCAGTTAGCACCGCAACTCCTTTCTCGTACAATTCAGCACCATTTACTCGTTGAGCTCCCTAGTTGTTCGCGAACTGCTCGGTCTAGTTCCCGACGGTGGACTTAGCCTACTCCGACGGAGAGTTCCTCGGTGACAGAAGTTCTCCCAAAGCCGAGCCAGCCAGCCAGGTGTCGAGGTCAGTTCGGCGATTCCGGTGGAGCAGGGCATCCGGTTCGCTGGTGCCCCGACGACCCGCGACTGGTGGTGTCTCTTCGCGGTCTACTCAGTCTAGTCCCCGGCGGTGAATCTAGCTTACGCCGACAAACCCGATCAGAAAACCATATCAAAATTATTGCTCGATTTGATATTTATATCATATGATCATATAATTTTGATGTATGTCGCTTGGAACAAATTTTAAAAAAATATAAATTATATCATGTTTTGATTTGTCAATAATGATATCATATAATATATCATATTTATATCAACCATATTGTCTTTTCAACATAGTAAGAACAACAAAATAATATCTTTCCAAGACAGTTTTACGAAGCTATAATGATGCCATCAGAGATGAATCCTCCCAAGTACTGACTCCAAATCGCATTACTGGTCTCCATGCTTCCTATGTACTCAGGCCGACACATTTGGGATGAGTCGGTGAGTCCACCTTCCTTTCTCCGCGTTGTCCCACTCCTGTTGCCATTTAGCCAACGAGTCCGCTCGGACCAGTCTCCTAGCGTTACGTGCATTTCTTCGCTGATAGCATTCCACGTCCTCCTCCAGAGTGATGCAGATGGGGATCATCCCGGCGATAACGCATACTGCCTCCGACGATATTGTTCTGTGGGTACTCGCGACTCGTACGGCCATCAGCCGGAATTTTCACGGTTCCGCTTGGTTTTCAGCGCAGCACTCCAGGTAGAAACCCCATATCGGAGTATCGATGACGAAACAGTAGATAGCAGACGTCTCGTGCTGCTTCTCGGGCCGCCTACGTTAGGCATGATTCTCGCTATTGCGTTCGTTGCCTTCGCCGACTTTTCACAGGCGTAATCAACATGGTTGTTGAAGCTCAACCGGTCGTCGATTATAACTCCCAATTGCTTTAATGCACGCTTCGATGCAATCACGTGCCCTCCGACGTAGATCTGCATCCGTTGAACTGTTTCGCAGTTACTGACCAACAACACCTCCGTATTGTGGTGAGCTATTTGCAACTTGACCCCGTTCATTCAGCTCTCGATCGCGCCTATTGTCTCCGTCACCGACACCTTCACTTCTTCAAGTGTCTCACCCATCACCACTAACTGTGAACACGTCGTCCGCAAACCCACGATTTTCACTTTCCTAGACAGCTGCAGCATTAAGACCCCATCGTACACCCCGTTCCAAAGAGTTGGACCGAGAATGGAGCCCCGAGGAACTACCGCTGTGACACACAATGACTTCTGCCCTTCACTCGTCACGTACAGCAGCACTCTGCTCTGAAAGTAGCTCTTCAGGATCTGGCATAGATAGTCGGGAACCCTCATTCTATGCAGCGATGGCATCCCAGCTAGCACTGTTGAACGCGTTCTTCACATCTATCGAAACCACAGCGCAGAATCGATCTTCTCTTCGCTTCTGTTTAGATGACTTCTCAGCACTCTCGAGCACTGTCCGAATTGCATCCACTGTCGATGTTCCTTTGCGGAAACCGAGCTGCATCTTGGACAGTCCGCGCTCACCTTCCGTGAATTTCGTCAACCTGTTAAGAATGATCCTTTCCAGGAGTTTTCCGAGTGTATCCAGCAGGCATATGGGCCTGTACGAGGCCGAATCGCCAGGTGGCTTCCCTGGCTTTGGCAGCGACACCAGCTTCTGGACCTTCCACATTTCGGGGAAGTTGCCTTCATTTAGGCACTTCTGCAGCACTATCCTGAACATGTCCGGATATGCCAGGATCTCAGCTTTCAGTACCACGTTTGGTATTCCATCTGGAACAGGGGCTTTCTTTGATTTTAGGCGCTTCGATGCTTCTGACCCTCGACGATTATCTTCGGACACATTTCGGCTGGCGTCGTCGGGCCGTTCATTTTCGCCATCACGACTCGGTAGCCGTCACCCCAGGGATTGGCGTTTACTTCTCGGCATAGCTCCTTGTGGCAATCTGACTTGCTAACTCTAATCTCCCATTTTAAAACGGCCCTAGCTTCCCGAAACGCTGCCTTACGCTCTTCTCTATCTGGTTCGTCTTTGCTCTTTGAGCCCGCCTTCTGGTTCTGAGACAAGCAGCGCGTACCGTACTAAGCGTCTCGTTCCACCAGTAAGCTGGACGCCGTTTGTTGCGTGGTTCCAGTTTTCGCGGCATTGTGCCGTCACAAGCCGCCACAATGCTTCTTGTTAGGTCAGCCGCATCTAAGTTCTCGGTCCCGCCGTTCGGCCGAAGTGCCTCAACAAAGAGGTCTTTGTTGAAGGCTTTCGTCTTCCACTTTCGTTCGCCGGTCATCCTTCTCCATACTGCCGCGGGGTTCCGTAGACCGATACGGTAGCGAATCGCCTGGTGGTCACTATGCGTATACGTTTCGCATACTCTCCAATCCATGTTCGCCGTCAATGAGGGACTACAGAATGTGACGTCGATGATAGACTTCCTCTCCGAAATGTGCTAACAGAACCTTCATTGCACAATCGTACGTCTAACTTCGCTAGAGCTTCCTGCAGGATACACCTTCTTGTGTTGGTTGCTCTACTGGCCCATTACACAGCCCAGGCGTTGAAGTCACCACCAATGACTTCCGATCGATCAACTGCTCGGTAAACTGTCCCAGCATTAGGCTGAACTGCTCTACTGTCCACCTTGGAGGAGCGTAGCAGCTACACACAAAGATGCCGTTGATTTTAGCTATCACGAAACACTCATATGAACGTTCTACCACTTCTTGGATGGGGAATTTACCCATTACTTGTATCACAGCGGTTCCTGATCTATCCGCCACCCAGTTACTGTTATTAGGGGGACTTGATAACGCTCTGCGATCAAAGCGACATCGCACATAGTTTCTGTCGTAGACTGCCACAACAGTTGCTGTGCAGTATCACAGTGATTCAGGTTTATCTGGGTCATCTCCATCACCGTTGGCCTGCAGTCGCCTTCTTGTAGGCTGGGCATTTAAAGCCACCCATCTGATGGTCGTTCGTTGGGGTGCAAAGCAAGCACTTCGGCCTCTGCGTGCAGTCTCTCGCAAGATGGCCCGTCTCTCCGCATTTCCAGCACATCCCGGATCTGTCCGGGCCTTTGCAAGCCCCTGCTAAATGTCCAAAGCCTAAACATTTGAAGCATTTCTCCGCTTGTTTATTTACTCGTGGGGCGGCTCTCAGTAGGCATCTCGACCATCCAACTGTAACTTTACCTACCTCCAGTGCCTTGTCTGCAGCGGTTACCGGTAAACGAATCATCGCTGTCTGCTTTCCTCTGTTTTCCTCCCTTAAACTGATCGTCATGTGCACCTCGCCCAGTTTGCACTGCTGCCTTATTGCACCTCTCAGCTCGTCTTCCGTCGTTATTTCATCAAGGTCCTTGCACACAATTACCATCTCCGGGCTTAAGGCTTTAACTTCTGCCTTTCCACCCATTGATTTAGTAATAGTCTCCTGCAAGGCAGAGTTACTAATCGTAGTATTCTTCTTCAGCTCGAGGAGCATCTCATTTTTTTTGGGTACGCCTGACTCTTAACATGTTTCCCCCAAATCATTCAGCTCTGAGTCCTCTCTGACCTTTTTGAGCAGTGCTGCGTACGTAGTCTCGTCATTTGCTTTGACGAGCACGGCTTCTCCAGCACATCCCGGATCTGTCCGGGCCTTTGCAAGCCCCTGCCAAATGTCCAAAGCCTAAACATTTGAAGCATTTCTCCGTTTGTTTATTTACTCGTGGGGCGGCTCTCAGTAGGCATCTCGACCATCCAACTGTAACTTTACCTACCTCCAGTGCCTTGTCTGCAGCGGTTACCGGTAAACGAATCATCGCTGTCTGCGTTCCTCCGTTTCCCTCCCTTAACCGGATCGTCATGTGCACCTCGCCCAGTTTGCACTGCTGCCTCATTGCACCTCTCAGCTCGTCTTCCGTCGTTATTTCATCAAGGTCCTTGCACACAATTACCATCTCTGGGCTTAAGGCTTAAACTTCTGCCTTTCCACCCATTGATTTGGTAATAGTCTCCTGCAAGGCAGAGCTACCAATCGTAGTATTCTTCTTCAGCTCGAGGAGCATCTCATTTTTTGGGTACGCCTGACTCTTAACACGTTTCCCCCAAATCATTCAGCTCTGGGTCCTCTCTGACCTTTTTGAGCAGTGCTGCGTACGTAGTCTCGTCATTTGCTTTGACGAGCACGGCTTCTCCCTTAGGCGCCTTCTGACTACCCGAGGGTTCTGATTTCCTCTTCTGCTCCCCTTTTCGCTCCTCCTTCTTTTTTTGCTGTTTCCCGTGTTTCTCCTTCCGACCTACAACGGTACTCCAGCTTTCACCCTGTAGGGTGGCGTCCTTTCCTTCAACAGCAACAGCGTCCTCGAGCGTCTGCCTCTTTGACCCGCCTGGTCTTTCGTCTCCTGGCGAGGATCTTATCCTCTTTGGAGTTATGGGAACTGACGTGTTCTCAACTCTAATCTGCCTCTCCTTACCCTGTTTCGGAGGGGCTAGGAGGATAGTGGCCTTAGCCGACGTCAATGCTCACTCAGCTGCATCCGCCCTCTGCGTTGCCGTATCATACTCTTTCACGGCAGACAGTACCCAAGTAACAATTGCAACTTGTTGAAAGTTTTAAATGTTGCACAACTGCTACACAATATTTTTTATTGTTCGATATATTTGAAATGAATTTCCACGGGTTTTTAAAGTGATTGTGTAACTATGTAACTATAGAGCTGGCCAATAGTGTTAAGTATGCAAACATCAATAACAGTTGTGAAACTAATCAGAAACTTTGCTAACTTGCACAGTTTTTTTTTACAATGGAGAAGACCATTATGTCCTAGCCCAGTACACGTGCTATTGGTAGGGTCCAATCTACCACACGGGGTGCACTGGCGTGTCGGACTCGAATGGTGACCAGTCATTAATACCGACTAAACTCCATTGGGCTCCGCCATCATTCCTCCCAGGAACTACCTCTCGGTATTACTTCTGGGGGGATGGCTGTACTAAATGTACTCATTCACTCTCACTCACGCGTTCATACATCCTGTATGAGGCTTACTTGGGTGCTCTCTCAATCGCACTTTGATTCACTCTCAAACACTCCCACATGAGGCTGACTTTTGTGCTCACCTTTTACGTTCCATGCGAGGCTGACTTGTGTGCTCACCTTACTCATTCCTTGCTAGGCTTACTTTTGTGCTCGCCCCACCCATACCATGTGAGGCTGACTTGGGTGCTCACCCTATCACCTGATTCACTCTCAATCGTGCCACTCTATTGTACCTTTGTCACTCCCCCTGGCATTCCATGTGGGACATTTTTCTTAGGCCCCACTTCTGACATACCATGCGAGGCTGACTTGTGTACTCACCTTTTTCATTCCTTGCTAGGCTGACTTTTGTGCTAGCCTCTACCATACCTGTGAGGCTGACTTTTATGCTCACCCTTAACATGCCGTGTGAGACTGACTTGGATGCTCACCCTTTCACTCCTCTGCCACGCCATGAGGCATCGATAGCTAAGTTCCAACATACTACGCTACGACCCTCTCGTCTTGGCATGAGGCAGTCCACTTATACGCCTATACACTCACTCTTCTGTCTTGCTTCGGGGTGGCTGGGTTTACCCCTTACGCGGTTGCCATTCGCTGCGCCAAACCTGCCTCGGCATGAACAGACCATTCAGTCCCTTTTTAGCGCTTGGCCTTTTTCGCTCCAGCTAACCAATCACTAGTTGGCCGTGCCCGTCGTCTGTTGCTCGGTTCGCCAGATTACCTGTAGCCTACTGGCAATCTGGATGGTAGCAGCCGAGACTGCGTTCCACTTCTCCACCGATTGACACATCCGCTGAATAAGGGAATCAGGGGTTGTGTCCCAGCCACAGATATCAAGCATTGCTCTTCTTTCGACGTCGAACCGATGACATACGAACAGTATGTGTTCGGCAGTTTCATCTACACCTGGACAGTCCGGGAAGACTGGGACCTCCGCGTGCCCGAACCTGTGGAGGTACTGACGGAAACAGCCATGGCCTGACAGGAATTGTGTCAGGTGGAAGTGAACTTCCCCATGGGGTCTTCCCACCCAGCTCGATATGCTAGGTATCAGCCGGTGGGTCCACCTACCTTTCGAGGAGTTGTCCCACTCACGCTGCCATCTGGCGACCGCGGTCACCCTGGTGCGCTCGCGGGCTCCCCTATTTCCACGTAGCTCAAAGCACTCCTCATCTTCCCGAATGACCAGCCCGACTGGCATCATGCTCGCTATCACGCAGGATGCATCGTCTGATACCGTGCGGTAGGCAGATATCACTCTGAGGCACATCACGCGGTAGGTGCTCTCCAGTTTCTGTAGGTAACTGGTTACCCTCAGTGCTCTTGACCATGACGGGCCGCCGTACCTGAGGATAGATACGGCAACGCCTGCCAGTAACCTACGTCTACTGGCGCACACCTTTGAGCTGTTGGACATCATTCTCGATAGAGCCGCAACAGCAGTCGACGCTCTCTTGCACGTATAGTCGACATGGCTGCCGAAGGTCAGCTTGTCGTCTATGATGACTCCGAGAGACTTCAGACTTCGCTGTGAAGTGATCGCGACTTCTCCCACATGGATAACTGCATGTTGTGCCGACTTGCGGTTGTTGACGATAACTACCTCCGTCTTATGATGAGCGAGCTCCAGGCCTCTCTCGCTCATCCATTCCTCCACCGTGCTAATCGCGTGTTCTGCGGTTAGTTCTACCTCAGGAATTGACTCCCCGTAGATCTCCAAGGTTAAGTCGTCGGCAAAGCCGACGATCTTGACTCCAGGAGGGAACTTCAGTCTCAGAACCCCGTCATACATGAGGTTCCATAGCACCGGGCCTAGGATCGAGCCCTGCGGGACTCCGGCGGTAATCGGAACCCTTTTCTGACCGGCATCGGTCTCGTATAGCAGTACGCGGTTTTGGAAGTAACTTTCCAGTATCCGGTACAGACCCACCGGTAGGCTAAGCCGGTGTAACGAGAGCGCGATGGCATCCCAGCTTGCGCTGTTGAATGCGTTCTTCACGTCAAGTGTCACTAACGCACAGTATCGAATACCTCGCCTTTTTCGTTGGATCGCTATCTCGGCAGTATTAATCACTGAGTTGAGAGCTCCACTGTGGACTTACCCTTCCGAAAGCCAAACTGGTTGCTTGACAGACCGTCCGTACCTTCCGCGTACGGGGTGAGCTTGTTGAGGATGATCCTCTCAAGCAGTTTGCCAGTCGTGTCGATCAGACAGATTGGTCTGTACGCCGATGGGTCGCCTGGCGGCTTCCCGGGCTTCGGCAACAGCACCAATTTCTGCCTTTTCCATCTATCGGGGAAACGGCACTCGTCAAGGCATCTCTGCATAGCTAGCCTGAACATGTTCGGGTTCGCTATGATCGCTGCCTTGAGAGCGTTGTTTGGAACTCCATCCGGCCCTGGAGCTTTGTTCATTGCTAGGGATTTATCCACTGCGAGTAGTTCTTCATTCGTCACTGGAGCCACCATTTCGACCGTGCCCGCACTGTCTCGTAGTGCAGGTGGCCAGGGGCTTGTGGCTCGAGACGGGAAGAGTACTTCGATAATCGTTGCAAACCTGTCCGGAGACCATTCTGGGGGTGAGGAGCCCCCTTTGGTCTTGGCCATCACAATCCGGTAGGCGTCACCCCACGGATTCGCGTTGGCACTCTCACACAGGTTGTCGAAACACGCTCTCTTGCTGCTTTTAATAGCCTTGTTAAGGGCCAATTTCGCAACTAGAAACACTTCACGGCGGTTCTCTCTTGCATCCTCGGTGCGAGCTCTTTGCATCCTACGTCTAGCTCTGAGGCAGGCTGACCGTAGAGCTGCAATCTCGGCACTCCATCAGTATACCGGGCATCTACCGTTTCTTGGCAGTGTTTTTCTCGGCATAGTGGCGTTGCACGCGCGTGATTGAACAGCTATCAGCGCATCCCCGCTTAGACTGTCGGTGTTGGCCTCCAGTCCCAGGGCCGCGGTGAAAGCTTCGCTGTCGAAGTGATTGGATTTCCACCCGCGTACCTGACAGGGATCTCCCGCCCTCGGATGCTGCACACCATAGTTGATCTTAAAGCGGATTGCTAAATGATCGCTATGGGTGTAGCCT
This sequence comes from Topomyia yanbarensis, assembly GCF_030247195.1. NCBI lineage: Eukaryota > Metazoa > Arthropoda > Insecta > Diptera > Culicidae > Topomyia > Topomyia yanbarensis. The sequence goes on along the minus strand of NC_080670.1, from coordinate 135,986,226 downwards.
TCGTCTACCCTCCATTCCATGCCTGGAGCCAGACTCGGGCTGGCAAATGTTAGATCAAACCACGCCTCCACTCCGTTTCTACGGAATGTACTAGCGGAGCCATTATTAGCTAGCACAGTATCGAGTTTCGCAAGCGCTTCCATTAGCGCTTGACCCCAGCTATTTGTACAGCGGCTGCCCCACTCCACTACCCAAGCGTTAAAGTCTCCCGCTATGACTACCGGTTTCCGGCCCACTAGATCCGACTAGATTGTGCGCCTCGCTTCAGCACCAGAAGCATTTCTCCCGTGTTGGTGCGTCTCACGCTACGCACATCTTGCCCAAGGGCCGAAAGGCTTTCGGCCGCCTTCATCGACTTTAGGACATCGGACTATTTGTCCTTGTCGGTTTTCAACCACAAGGCCTCGCCTCTGTCCTTGGCCTTCTTCGCGGGCCGCGGTACCTCCGGTGTCGGTGCCAGCTTCTTCTTGGTGACCAGCGTCCAGGGGTTTGGGCCCCCCTGCCCCGGTCGTGCCGGGTTGCTGGTACCAACACTCTGCTCAGCGAGGTCACTCTCGCCCTCGCTTACCTCGTCCAAACGGCGTTTGACCTTAACGGTTGCACGCCGTGTGGTGTCGCTTTTTGCACCCTCGCCTGGCGACTTCCTAGGGCGCTTCGCGTTCGACGCCGTCTTGCGATTGCCCTTGCCCTTGCCTTTTCCCTTCGAGGGGAACTCGGCCGCCGCTTCGAGCGACGTGGCTGCTCCATATAAGGTGAAGGGCACTGTCTGAGTGCCCGTATCGACCTTCTCTTTTCCCTCCTTCTTGGAGGCCACTGTCTGGGTTTCTCTGTCGGACTTCTCCCGACATTCCACCCTCTTGGCATAAGCCTGCTGTTTCTGTTTTGCGACACGAACAGCTTTTCGGAGTTCCAGGAGACTCTGCACAAACAGTCTAACAAGTTGCAAATGCCTCTTTGTTTGCCATTCCACCCTAAAACAGAACTGTCCAACTACCCAGTGCTCAACAAATGGCACAGCTATTGTTTTCATTATTTTGCTGCAATTAGGAACATGTTGCACAACATACAAACAAAGTGCGCTTTTTCCATAACATAGTTGTTACCAAGAGAGTTAAAAATACTATTCAGTAACAAAGCGTGCTACTTGGGTAGCGCCATCCGGATTTTGATGACCATCTCCTTAATGTCTTTATGGACATTGTTTCTCGTGTCCACGAACTTGTGGAGCTCCTCCACCAAGTGCTTCGCTGCCACTACTTTTGGTATTTGTGGGGTGTAGCTCATTCCGCTCTGCTCTGTCTCTTTTTGCTGCTGCTGTTGCCTCGGCTTCCCCTTCTCCTGCTCTTGCTGAATGACTTTAGCTACTATTGGTGGTGGTGACCTCACCAACCCACCTCTGGCAAACGGATTCACCGTGCCTGCTCCGTTTATATTAGTGGCTTGTTGTTTCTCCATTTTATTGGGTCCCAATTCCATGCCGCTATCTCCACTCGCTGCACATAGTCGCCTCTCGCGATCCCATGATTATCTATGCTGCCAAAAAGCAGGAGTGAGGTCATGCAAGGGTTGACACTATTCTTCATGGGGAGTAGTGTTCAGAGCCGGATCGGCGTAAATCGGGAATGCTCCAACCGAACCTAGTACCACCAACCAAATGATGACGAGTTTCGAACGTAACCGGAAACCAGGGTTTTGTTGGGACGGAGGCAGCCATGCTATTAGTCCACTCGCCATTTCAAGTCGATGTCATCCTTCGTTACTCAGGGAGTAGAACAGCACGCCTGTCAGCCCAAGTCGCCATCCTATTCGTGATCCGTGCCCTGACGGTTGACGTTCGCCATGACCAGTATGCCATAATCAGGATGTTACTGGCGTCGATCCTGATGTGCCGGGTGGCACTCCGGTTGGGCTAGAGTGCTTTTATCGCTAAGATCTTAGATTATTGGGATCTTAGGATCTTAGCAGAAGCGACACAGACTCGCTTCGTCGGAGCTGCTTTCGGAGTTATGGCTTTTTTTAGAGGTTTAGAAGAGCCCAATCCTAGCCCCACCATATCCTAGCAAAACTCCCCAACTCGCAGTAGGGCCGTGGGGGGGGGTGTTTGTTGAGCCCCTAGACTCCTGTCTTTCCTGTCCCTGATGCCCCCGTGTGTGTGAGTGTGTTTGTGTGTGTATGTGTGTGTACGTGTGTGTGGGTATGTTTGTATATGCACTAATGTCATAATTATTTCGGCAACGGCTGAACCGATCATAACGAAATTAGTTTCAAATGAAAGGCCTAACGTTGCCATTTGACACTATTATTTTGGGGGAATTTATTCGGCTGTTTAGTCATGTAAATTTTAGCGACCGGAACCAACGGTCGAAACGTTTGGACATTACTAAAATTAGTGTTCGCTAAAATGTACATGACGGAACAGCCGAATAAATTCCCCTGAAACAACCACAGTCCTAACAACACCCAACTATTATTTTAGTTTTTCGATAAGTTGTTCACTTTTTGAGATATGGCTTATTTTATCAAAACACAATGGGTTTTAAGCAAATAACTTTCGATCAAAGCAATGCAGTCGTACAAATAATCAGAAAGATTGTAAAAATACCTTTCGAACAAGCTATAGATTATCAAAATCCGTGCGGCGGAGATACTAAACATTTTGTATTTTTATTCCTCGCTTACCAATTTCCGCTAACTAAAAACGAGACCGTTTCATACAGAGTATTTCTCTACTGGTGTTTTAGGGGCAAAACTAAACCGAATTCGAATAACATACCTGCGTGATTCAAGGAATTCAATTCCGAAAACATTTTATGAATTTACTTAGGTATTGCGTTCAGTCGTGAGATAGACTTTGGATGGTATATGAATACACAGATCACCAAGTAATCCACCTAGTAGTGAGCAAATAGATTTCCAATATAATTCATATTCATATTATACTCGTAGCATCACCGAGAGCAACTGTATTTTTGAATAACAAAATTCTAGTGAAAATTTATTTTGCTTTGTAAGATTTATGTTATACTAATTATGGCGTAAAAATTACCAGTTGCACTAATGATAATAAAGTTGTAAGGAATACAAAAATACAAAAATAATGTCACAGCACTAACCATCATTTACCATTCCTCACTGGTTGTTTGAAGACGAAAATATTGAAAGAAATATCTCACACGCATTTTTTTTTAAACTTTTCCTTTCCCTACTGAATTTTGAATACAAATAAATGTTCTATTATATCATTTGAAAATTTGGGTTCATATTATTGAATTGAATTATTATTGAAAATACATGTTCATTGTATTGGAATGCACTTTTACGAAGAATAACTGTTCAAATTCCAAAGACATGCACAAATTAGATCCGGGAAAAATTGCACCAAAAGTCCCCCTGAACTCTCGATGGGGGATGCAAGATAATTATGCTTTTAACTTATAGCGATGGTTTCAATTGCCAAATTTGACTTATGCTGAGAACCCTTCAATTGAAGCTTCAATGGCAGAATTAGTAGAGGCATTGGATAATTCAATAGACGTTTCGTTAGAGTGCTCCGAATTCTACACGTAAATTAGCGTAAATTATGCATTGGACAGATAGTTGATCTCACTGAATTTATGTCATACATATTACTGTGTAACTACGACTGACACCGAGTTGTACTGAAAACATGTTCCATGATTAAGCTGACCAACCGTACGGAATTTGGGAGGACAGTACGGATTTTTGGGCGTGTGTCCGGAAAAAATACTTGTACGGATTTGTCCGGAATTTGTACGGAATTTTCAACCTCAGTTGAAGTGGAAGTACTCCCAGGACAACAAAAATTCGGAAACTAACTAAATAACGTTGCCAACTCGTTTCCCAGGTTCCAAAAATGCATTTATGTTAGAAAAAGGAAACCAGTGCACAAGAGTGATAAAAAAATCGATTTTTGTAAATTTTCTTATGAGCTTTGAGACTAGGTAAACTTTAAGATTTTTTCTAATATAAGTGAAAAAATTGAACAGCTATGTATCCGTCTCGACTAGTCGTTTAAACCGTTCTTTCGAGTTGGGTGGAATTTTTAAATTCAGTGTCTAGCAGCCACCAAGTTGATCTATCTAAGTCGAAACACAATTTACCCGATTAATTTCCGTGATGAAAAATATATTGCTCGGTATTCACATTTGGTTCAACTCAGTTTGCCTTCTATGAATGTATCTCAAAATAATCCGGATTATACATTTTCTATTTTTAATCTTTTTCAGAACCAAATTATTACCGCTGCAGTTCGAATGTGTTCTGTAGTTCTGAGACATAATACAATTATAATCAGAAGTAGATTCTGGAACTCCTTCAAATTTCCATTTACATAACTTAATAGGTTTTTCCTTTTATTTTATTTGAAAGGTTGACCCGAAAATTTCAACGTACTCGAAGAACATTAGATCCAGAAAGGACGCTGTTATTGTACTTAATAATATATAATTTTACGTTGGATTTTCAGCCAGATAAACTGATCGGGCAGCTTGATACACACAAGGAACATGATAAGCATAAGTAGGGTTGTGGTACCGGTAATACCGGTACCGAAAATCCCGGGAATACAGACCCATTTTTGGTACCGTAATACCGGTACTGAACAAATTTCAGTACCGGTATTTTCAGTGCCATGCAATTTTTTATGAAAAATATATGGACTCTAGGGGGACCTGTTTCAAAATAATATTAAATATTACTAGCTCCCGTTGTACTGAACGGTATATTTAAATTCCTGCACTATTTTGTCCAAATTAAACGATTAACGATCTTGTACTAAATTTCACATCTAGCGTAATAGACGTAAAAATTTGCTATGATTTTTTTTTTAGCGACATTATGACTGGTTTCCATTATTCACTGGGTGGCGCGTAGTAAGGCTATGGTCTAAGTCATGTCTGTATTTGGTTTGCTCTTAAACCTTTACTATAAAAGAACGAACAGCGATTTAGTAGCTAAAAATTTTAGACTTGGTGAACTGCGGCGATTTGTAATTATTGGTGATCGGAAAATTCAGCAAAACTCCATAGTTTACAGGAAAGCAAAGAGCTTTGATATGCATTAGAGAATAGTACACAAACGACATAAACGACGAGGTTTACAGAAAAGCAAGAAAAGAAATGCGAGTAACCTACTCGGATTCACTGCCATTCTCGCTTTGATTTACTGTTGTTAACAGGGTTTCTTACATTTGAATACGACGAAAGTCGCATCGCTTAGCAGTTATTGATTTCAAAGTGGCCCAGATTTCGAAATAAAAGAAAGTGCCGCATACGAAAAATATTTTCTGCTGAAATAAGTTATACCATTCCGAAGCAATTAAAAACAATAAACATTTTTTTTTTGATCAGCATAAATCAATCATCTGAGAATAAGGCCATCAGTTTAAGCAATCAATTTCACTTTGAAGCTTTTTTAGATTTTTTTTAAAAAAATATTCGAGTACCGGTACTTTACCGGTACTACCGGTACTGAGAGCTTCAGTACCGTAGTACCGGTTCTCGCCAAAAAGGATCGGTACTGCGAACCCTAAGCATAAGTGCAAAATGCGTGGACACGTATTTTTTATATTCAGTAAACAATTTCTTCTTGTGCAAAGAAGCAGCTTCTTTGACTATAATGTTGTGCGCTTACTCTGCGCGGTTTCAGGAGCTTTTATGAAATTATGACATAATAGAAATTGTGTTGTATATCAACGGGTCAGAAACTGATCAAGAACCATCCATATTTACTGCTGTAAGTTGTCGCGCAACCATTTTTTACTTCTATTTCAGTTATTGGGATGATTTCATTTTACGTAGATTATCACGCTGGAACGAATGGAAGAGTAATTCTTTTGGAGTTACCTCTTTTGCCATGGCTTCTAAAAAATTACTCTAGGGGAACTCTAGAGTTATGGGAGAACTCACTCTCTTCTAGCATCTGAACTATACACTGCAAATAAAGTATAAGATTCACGGTCCGCGCGCGATTTTTCAAGACTACACGCAAATATGCGAATGGCTACACGGATATAAAATCGAATTTATACACACGAAGTTACATACACGCTAGCACACGCGACAAACACGTTAACATACAAACGTTCGAGCACTTCGCGATCATCCACGCACACCTTCTCCTGCGATCTTGCAAACAGGATGACATCCCGGTGACTAAGTGAACGTTTTAGCACTTATAAATTTAGAAAAGCAAACTCAAGAATGAACCTACAAACGCCCGTGTTCGTGGGCATGGATTGGTTACGTCCGGAAGTTCCTTCTCTCGGCCCTGGCAGCCTAGGTTCATGCTTTCAGTTCAGCTATTCAGAAAAAATGACGCTCATATCTACTAGACAATACGTTCCATGGTGACATGACTGGGAGCTCTAGTGATAGAATTGATAGTGATAGACAACTCCCTTCTAGCATCCGAACTATACACTGTAAATTATGTAGCACGATGATACACAAAAACGAACATACAATCGCGATCATCCACGCATAACTACGCCCAAGATTTCGCAAACACAAAAACGCCCCAATGATTTAGTGAACCCTCTAGCACCTCTAATCCGATTAACGCGGTCTCAAGCGCACACAAGCGCTCATTCCCACGCGATCGACTGACGTCTATACGCCCACACAACTGAACCGTACACTCAATATCACAATCAGGATTGCGGTCCGTTGCAATAGACTTTAAGCAGTGTTTTAGAGGGTAACGTTTCCCGTTTCGTCTGCAATTGTAATAAGTGATTCTTACGGGGAGCCCTTCCGTACTACAGTTCCAGTAGTACAAGAAAGAAAAATAATGAAAGAAAACAAAATTTAAAATGTCTTGAAATCTTACAGATTTTGTAAATTTTTGGTTACGAGCATTTTGATTGACAATGAGAATCGTATTCTTCAATAAAATTATGTTTTTGTCTGCCAGTTATTATCAAATTTTGAAGCATGCAAGAAAAACATTTTTATCAATTATTTCTCCGCGATGCAACCACATTCAATATGTTTCCATTTTCTTCAGACTTTTGTTGGCAAAAAATAGAAGTTTTAAAAATAACAAGTTTTTGTAGTTTTAGTTTTTAATATAAATTTTTTATTTTTTGAAACAATAACAACTTTTTAACCCATTCATGCCCATGTTGTTTATGGACCACAACGTTTTTAAACAGCTATAACTTTTGATTGAGGCGAGATATGCTCGCAAAAAGAAATAAGGCTAATAAATGTGACTATTGCCTTTCATTTGAGCATTAACAGTTACAAGGATCAGCTCTAGAACTGAAGTTATTACAATTAGTCTGATTGGATTCTGCTGGAGCAGTGCTGCCAGGGACAGTTTACGTTGACGACGGAAAATGAATTTTTCATATATCTTCGTAATGGTGCAATATTTTTGAAAACTGATAAAACTTATCAATTTAGTCTGTCTTTGGCTACGTTTTCCATGCAATTGGACTATTGTAAATATTCTAGGAGAATTGTATTGAGCATTGGAAGGTAAAAATTGAGCAGCTTCTAGCACTACAAGGGAAGCACCTAACTTTATGAAATAAGACTTTTTATGTTTCTTGATTTTACCGTTCTCAAGGAAAAATAATTTTGAAACCCTACATGGACTAGAAAAAAGTTGGGCATGAAAGGGTTAAACAGTTATATTCTTTTTTGTGAAGAATAGATTATACCCTGTAATTTTTTCGCGGAGTGTTTTGCTGTACAAAACAGAGATCTCGAGCAACATTTTTTTTTTCAAACGGTGCCTGCAAAAACCCTTAGGGACATTGAAATATTTCTCTTGAATCAAAATGCTTTGCATTGCTGTGCAAAATGCTCTGAACCCATGCTGGTAAAATGTCTAATGTTTCAACTGTATCGAAGATCTTGGAGAAATTACTGTATTATAGCATCTATCTGGAAGTGCCGATTTGAACAGCAGTCGCTGTATCCAATATATTTTCTACTTTAGTTCGAATCAACGAAACGAACGAAAAAGTTATCTTATATCCGGCTTGCATTGTCTCAAGAACAAAGGAAACTGTTACTTCAGTTCTTGCCGAAGTGATCGTTTAGTGTCGAGATGTGTGAATATGGAAAACAAAAGTGGAACTCTGGTCAAATAACGCAACTTCAAATCTTTTCGTATTAGCCCGAGTTTTGGAATATTTACTTACAGGTTTCAGAGCTTAGGCTTGCGAAAGTCACCTCTATCCAATGCCATCATATCAGGTATCCAATAATGATAATTTTTGATAGATTGCTCCAGGTAAATAAAATAATTTTCTAGAACAATCTATAACAGTGATTCTCAACCTGGGGTCCGCGGACCCCTAGGGGGCCGTGAAGTCGTTGCTGGGGGTCCGCGAAGAAAAATTGAACTGAAATTTCAAGTCTTGTTTCCTAACAAACTGAAGGTAATACATTGATGGCATACAAAGTCGATGTTTGTCCGTGGGGGTCCGCAGCAACCCAGGGTGATTTCTAATGGGTCCGAACTTGCGATACGGCCTTTAAAAGTGTAGCTGTATAGAAAAGTGGAATCGGTTACAAAGGATACATAGAAAAAACTAATTATTCCTAGATATTTCAATGGTGATTGCGCGGTAAGATTGCGGCTTGCCTACCTGATCCGACAATACAAAACACAAGACAGTACCGTGCTTTGCAGTTATCAATGACAGATTCCTACATCCTCATTCTATGATGAAACGGCTCACTATCATAAACCGTAGACAACAGTCGTTAAGAAAAACTCATCTCCGACAATCAATAGCACGCAGTCTTCAATACTGCCACCTGATCCCTAAATGGTTGCCGACTTTGTGACAGTTGTTCAAGTAATAACGGCAACTGCAATACCGCAGAAACTGTGTGTATTAACTCCAAATCAAAAGGCAGAGTTTTCAATTAGAATGAAAATGCCAAAGAGGACGAATCCACATCTGTGATTTGTAATGGCCAGATGTAAGAAAGAAGACCCACCTATGATGGAGTCCCGCTACGAAAAAGGATTTCCATGTACCATAGCAAGTCGCGTGCACTTTTTTACTAGCAAACCAGTGATTTTGTGCTTGATTCTTTTACTTCACTTATGATTTTTCGGACTTGGGGTCTAACCGGTGCTAGTACGGTGGCATTTACTGATGAGATGAATTCGAAACGCAAAATACCCTTTTTACATTTCACTTGTAATCCGTCGATTTGTATAGCACTCTGTTAATACGCACAGCTGATTTTGTGAATTTGAAGTAAATACATCCTCTTTATTCCAAGATTCAAATTTGAAAAAAAAAATCATCAAGCATTTCAGGTATTTGGTCTCTGCATTTGAATCGTAATCAAATTTCATAATTCCGGGGTTGGATTCTCGTGGATATTTAAATTCGAAACCTAATCATTTTGAATCCAATGTTCTAAGCAACATAACAGTCTATTGTAATTTCGTAAGTTTATTTCGATCGGAGTATCTTCTTTTCTACAAAAACCCATATAGTTTCTAAGAACCTTCCTGCATGGCAAGAAATTTCAACTTTTGTGTTTTCAATTTTGAGATGAAATGTGTACGGATTTTTCCTAACCCACAGTTGGTCAGCTTATCCATGATCAATGTGGCTAAAGGCATAATTATTTGCGAAAAAATACGACATGTAATTTCAAGAATGTTCGAAGCAGTCCAGGGACACTTTCAATGGCCACTGGCGTTTCGATGAATTTAAATACTTATTCTGGTAGTTTGAACCATTCCCTTGTCATGGTATTGTCTTGCGTATGACTCATTAATCCATATCTCCAGAACGAGAATTCCGAACGAAACAATTCTCCAGTGATAAGGATGGGTGGAAAGAGACTGCATGGTAATCGACTGAATATACGGCTTTTGTGCCATCGACAATAATATAATAGCCAACATAGCTTCGACACTCTCTTCTATATACTTGAATGCAAATGAGTATTATTTACAGGTGGCCTTATTTCATTTTACTATTTCCAATTACGCGTTAAAATACTGGAACTAAAAATTGTATTCTGTACTGTGGGATATGTGCCAGACAACATAAAGCGAACCAACCATACTCCCTTAATATTACTGAAGGGCGTAACACTTGAAAGATCCGTTGATACACACACTAGCATCCACTGACGTTCGGCTCGGTCACGATCGACAGCATGCAGCAGCAGCCATCGTCCTCTTTCGATCGCCGACCACCAGATAGGTAAGATGTGTTCCCCCGTAGCCGATGTGCGGAGCGATTTCCCAAGCACATGTTTGGCCAAACTCCACATTTAGCGACCCTGCCAGGAGAATCTTAAATTCTTTTTTTTTTTTTTTTCAATTTGTTTATTTGATAAGGCACGTATGCGTTAGCTTAAAGGTGCCATTTTTTCATTGTTTTACATTTTGAATTTCTTAAAACTTGGGGGTTACACATTTCAATATTATTTTGTTTTATATAATGAAACTAAAAAAACTTTACAGCTAACTTATACATATAAAAGAGGGTATAATATAATATTCGTAAGATTTGGGGGACGGGTCATTTTGTGTGTTCCTTTTATAGCAATTCACTTTATGATTTTTAGAAGGGAGATTGTAGGAGAAATTAATTATTAACTAAGCGGAACATCTTACAAGCTTATTAACTAGAAATAACTAGAGAGAGTGGTTCAAGGTTAGGGGAAATTAATTAGGGCTATTTTAAAGTAGTGGTACTGTTGTGCATTTCTTAACGAGATTAAATATTGATCAACTAAAACTAGAAGATAGGGGGCCACATAAGTTTTGGGAAGATATTCAAGGGGAGAAGGGGGTGAAGTCATACATCTGTGTATCAGAGACATGGGAGGGAGGGTGGACAAGGCTGAAGGGGGGGGGGGGATATAAACTTTCAGTTTCCGGCATCAGGAATTAACGGCCAGGATTACAGATACGAACGGATTGATCAACTAAAACTAGAAGATAGAGGGACACATAAGTTTTGGAAGATATTCAAGGGGAGAAGGGGTGAAGTCATACATCTGTGTATCAGAGACATGGGAGAGAGGGTGGGCAAGGCTGAACGGGAGGGGGGGGGGGGGGGGCAAATAAACTTTCAGTTTCCGGCATCAGGAATCAACGGCCAGGATTACAGATTCGAACGGATGCATCAAGTATTGGGACGCCGGGCGGTTTTCCTCGAGCCGGCAGGGGTTCCTCCAGACGATTTCGTAGTACGGCTGATATGCGGATCGGAAACACACCGCGCTGCGCGTGTGATGTTTTACTGTAGATCTCGTGTTGTTGGTTCATTCGACAGATGTTTTGTCTCGTCTTGGAGTCGTATCAAACCATCGTTGGGGTACGGTAGGCGGAAGAGGGCACCTCTGGGAATGATAAGAGAAAAGATAGGGGCATTTAAATTTGGATATTGATGGTTTTGAGGAACGTGTATATAAGGGACATGTAGAGAATATCGCGGCTTGCTAGTACATCTCGAACCGGGACATTGGGTGATCTTCCTCTGGCCCGAAGGGAATCGAATAGTTGAGATCTGGCAGAACAGTACTCGGCGCATGCCCAGACAACATGTTCGATTTCGTGATAACCGTTGCCACAAGCGCAGATACCGCTATCCACGAGCCCAATACGCCGGAGATGTGCGTCCAGCGTGTAGTGATTGGACATGAGCCGAGACATCACGCGAATGAAATCCCGACCCACATCCATCCCCCCGAACCAAGGTTTCGTCGATACCTTAGGGATTATCGAATGTAGCCACCTTCCCAGTTCACCATTGCTCCATGAAGCTTGCCAACTTTCGAGGGTTCTCTGGTGAGTAATACTGAAAAATTTGCTGAAGCTAATTGGTCTTTCGTATATGTCACCTTGTAAAGCGACCGCCTTAGCTAAAGAGTCCGCTTCTTCATTACCTGGAATGGAGCAATGCGAGGGAACCCAAACTAAGGTAATCTTGTACGATCTTACAGACAAAGCACGCAGGCGCTCCCAGATTTTCCCCAGAAAATATGGAATGTACTTTCTAGGATTCATTGAACGGAGAGCCTCGATTGAGCTGAGGCTATCCGAGACAATAAAGTAATGATCGGTGGGCAAAGTATCAATGATCCCAAGGGTATACTGAATAGCAGCAAGTTCTGCGACGTAAACTGAAGCAGGATCATTGAGTTTGAAGACGAAAATATTGAAAGAAATATCTCACACGCATTTTTTTTAAACTTTTCCTTTCCCTACTGAATTTTGAATACAAATAAATGTTCTATTATATCATTTGAAAATTTGGGTTCATATTATTGAATTGAATTATTATTGAAAATGCATGTTCATTGTATTAGAATGCACTTTTACGAAGAATAACTGTTCAAATTCCAAAGACATGCACAAATTAGATCCGGGAAAAATTGCACCAAAAGTCCCCCTGAACTCTCGATGGGGGATGCAAGATAATTATGCTTTTAACTTATAGCGATGGTTTCAATTGCCAAATTTGACTTATGCTGAGAACCCTTCAATTGAAGCTTCAATGGCAGAATTAGTAGAGGCATTGGATAATTCAATAGACGTTTCGTTAGAGTGCTCCGAATTCTACACGTAAATTAGCGTAAATTATGCATTGGACAGATAGTTGATCTCACTGAATTTATGTCATACATATTACTGTGTAACTACGACTGACACCGAGTTGTACTGAAAACATGTTCCATGATCAATGTGGCTAAAAGCATAATTATTTGCGAAAAAATACGACATGTAATTTCAAGAATGTTCGAAGCAGTCCAGGGACACTTTCAATGGCCACTGGCGTTTCGATGAATTTAAATACTTATTCTGGTAGTTTGAACCATTCCCTTGTCATGGTATTGTCTTGCGTATGACTCATTAATCCATATCTCCAGAACGAGAATTCCGAACGAAACAATTCTCAAGTGATAAGGATGGGTGGAAAGAGACTGCATTGTAATCGACTGAATATACGGCTTTTGTGCCATCGACAATAATATAATTGCCAACATAGCATTGACACTCTCTTCTATATACTTGAATGCAAATGAGTATTATTTACAGGTGGCCTTATTTCATTTTACTATTTCCAATTACGCGTTAAAATACTGGAACTAAAAATTGTATTCTGTACTGTGGGATATGTGCCAGACAACATAAAGCGAACCAACCATACTCCCTTAATATTACTGAAGGGCGTAACACTTGAAAGATCCGTTGATACACACACTAGCATCCACTGACGTTCGGCTCGGTCACGATCGACAGTATGCAGCAGCAGTCATCGTCCTCTTTCGATCGCCGACCACCAGATAGGTAAGATGTGTTCCCCCGTAGCCGATGTGCGGAGCGATTTCCCAAGCACATGTTTTGCCAAACTCCACATTTAGCGACCCTGCCAGGAGAATCTTAAATTCTTTTTTTTTTTCAATTTGTTTATTTGATAAGGCACGTATGCGTTAGCTTAAAGGTGCCATTTTTTCATTGTTTTACATTTTGAATTTCTTAAAACTTGGGGGTTACACATTTCAATATTATTTTGTTTTATATAATGAAACTAAAAAAAACTTTACAGCTAACTTATACATATAAAAGAGGGTATAATATAATATTCGTAAGATTTGGGGGACGGGTCATTTTGTGTGTTCCTTTTATAGTAATTCACTTTATGATTTTTAGAAGGGAGATTGTAGGAGAAATTAATTATTAACTAAGCGGAACATCTTACAAGCTTATTAACTAGAAATAACTAGAGAGAGTGGTTCAAGGATAGGGGGAATTAATTACTGTTGTGCATTTCTTAACGAGATTAAATATTGATCAACTAAAACTAGAAGATAGGGGGGCACATAAGTTTTGGGAAGATATTCAAGGGGAGAAGGGGGTGAAGTCATACATCTGTGTATCAGAGACATGGGAGGGAGGGTGGACAAGGCTGAAGGGTGGAGATATAAACTTTCAGTTTCCGACATCAGGAATTAACGGCCAGGATTACAGATACGAACGGATTGATCAACTAAAACTAGAAGATAGGGGGGCACATAAGTTTTGGGAAGATATTCAAGGGGAGAAGGGGTGAAGTCATACATCTGTGTATCAGAGACATGGGAGAGAGGGTGGACAAGGCTGAACGGGAGGGGGGGGCAAATAAACTTTCAGTTTCCGGCATCAGGAATCAACGGCCAGGATTACAAATTCGAACGGATGTATCAAGTATTGGGACGCCGGGCGGTTTTCCTCGAGCCGGCAGGGGTTCCTCCAGACGATTTCGTAGTACGGCTGATATGCGGATCGGAAACACACCGCGCTGCGCGTGTGATGTTTTACTGTAGATCTCGTGTTGTTGGTTCATTCGACAGATGTTTTGTCTCGTCTTGGAGTCGTATCAAACCATCGTTGGGGTACGGTAGGCGGAAGAGGGCACCTCTGGGAATGATAAGAGAAAAGATAGGGGCATTTAAATTTGGATATTGATGGTTTTGAGGAACGTGTATATAAGGGACATGTAGAGAATATCGCGGCTTGCTAGTACATCTCGAACCGGGACATTGGGTGATCTTCCTCGGGCCCGAAGGGAATCGAATAGTTGAGATCTGGCAGAACAGTACTCGGCGCATGCCCAGACAACATGTTCGATTTCGTGATAACCGTTGCCACAAGCGCAGATACCGCTATCCACGAGCCCAATACGCCGGAGATGTGCGTCCAGCGTGTAGTGATTGGACATGAGCCGAGACATCACGCGAATGAAATCCCGACCCACATCCATCCCCCCGAACCAAGGTTTCGTCGATACCTTAGGGATTATCGAATGTAGCCACCTTCCCAGTTCACCATTGCTCCATGAAGTTTGCCAACTTTCGAGGGTTCTCTGGTGAGTAATACTGAAAAATTTGCTGAAGCTAATTGGTCTTTCGTATATGTCACCTTGTAAAGCGACCGCCTTAGCTAAAGAGTCCGCTTCTTCATTACCTGGAATGGAGCAATGCGAGGGAACCCAAACTAAGGTAATCTTGTACGATCTTACAGACAAAGCACGCAGGCGCTCCCAGATTTTCCCCAGAAAATATGGAATGTACTTTCTAGGTTTCATTGAACGGAGAGCCTCGATTGAGCTGAGGCTATCCGAGACAATAAAGTAATGATCGGTGGGCAAAGTATCAATGATCCCAAGGGTATACTGAATAGCAGCAAGTTCTGCGACGTAAACTGAAGCAGGATCATTGAGTTTGAATGAGGTGGTGAGGTTTTGATTGAATATACCGAAGCCAGTGGAGCCGTCGAGGCTTGACCCGTCGGTGTAATACATCTTGTTACAGTCGACTTCTCGAAATTTACTATGAAAGATGCTTGGGATCACTTGCGGACGTATGTGATCCGGGATTCCACGAATCTCGTCTTTCATGGATGTGTCGAAGAATACAGTTGAATCGGAAGCATGAAAGAGATTGACACGGTTGGGATAGTACGAAGAAGGATTGATATTTTGTGCCATGTAATCGAAGTACAAGGACATAAATCGGGTTTGAGAATTGAGCTCGACAAGCCTTTCGAAATTTGCAATTACTAACGGGTTCAAAATATCGCATCGGATGAGCAATCGATATGAGAGGTCCCAAAATCGATTTTTCAGCGGAAGGACGCCCGCCAGCACTTCTAAACTCATCGTATGTGTCGAGTGCATGCAACCCAAAGCAATACGCAAACAACAATATTGGATTCGCTCTAGTTTGATGAAATGTATGTTCGCAGCGGAGCGGAAACAGAAACTCCCGTACTCCATCATCGACAATATTGTTGTTTGGTACAGCCTGATCAGGTCTCCTGGGTGGGCACCCCACCATGTTCCGGTTATTGTACGGAGAAAGTTGATCCTTTGCTGGCACTTCTGTTTCAGATACCTAATGTGACATCCCCAGGTTCCTTTAGGTCGAACCAGACCCCGAGATATTTGAAAGTTGAAACCTGAGCAATAGTTTGACCCATTAATTGAAGCTGTAGTTGCGCTGATTCACGCTTCCTTGAAAATGCGACTAGCTCAGTTTTCTCCGTGGAGAACTCGATACCTAGCTGGAGGGCCCAAGCAGACAAATTGTCCAAGGTATCTTGCAATGGTCCTTGCAGATCGACGGCTTTGGAACCTGTAATAGAGACCACACCGTCATCTGCAAGCTACCTTAGCGTGCAGGAATTGACAAGACATTCGTCAATGTCATTCAGGTAAAAGTTATAGAGAAGGGGGCTTAGACATGAGCCCTGGGGAAGACCCATGTAGCTAATTCGTGATGTCGATAAATTCTTCTTGGCAAAATCGAATATCCAACGGTTTGAATATTCCACGCTCTCATTAGTGCTGTTTCGGTTTCGTAAGCGCCGGGCCGTACTCCAAAGAGTGCTCATCGATGTTTCTCTCGTTAGTCTGTCGACGAACCGGCGCCAGTAGCTACGTTTTTTGGCTTTTATCAAACTCTTCATGCGCGTTTCCGCCATCGCGTACTGTCGGTAGCTAGCTGGCAGCCCGTCGTCCCGGGAGGTCTTATACGCAGCGGCCTTCTTCGCGTACACGTCTGAGCACTCTTTGTCCCACCATGGATTGGGAGGACGCATCGCAAAGCCGTCGGTGGGTAACTGAGGCTCTAGGGGGGATGTAGGTGGAAGCAATGCAAAGGTCTTTGCCTTTAATTCTGGTTTAGCAAGCGACAACTTCAATGCCTGGTGTCGAGGGGAGGTCGATCCGATTGAAAGAATAGCACTTTTTGATCCCCAAAAGTACTCCTCCGTAAGAGTCTTCTCGATCCAAGCGAATAATATTAAAATCGTGGAAGTGTAGGGTTATTTCTGAAGTGAGCCATGTCTCGCATAGGGCAAATGCATCGCATTTCAAATTATTTAGTAAGATTTTAAACGAATCGATTTTCGGGATAATGCTTCTGCAATTCCACTGTAGAACAGTGGATCCACTGATTCCACTGTAGAACAGTGAATCTTTGACCTCGTTCAATGAATTAGCCATCGAAGGATACAATCGCTGAAAGAAGGGGCCATTTCGCAGTGAACTGCATCAAAAATGTTTTTACTGCGGGGAGAAAGCTTATCAAGATACTTTTAAGAAATGTTTAACGCTGTAAGAATACGGTCCACAATGTCAGAGAAATTTATTAAGCCAGCACTGTTTTCTTTCTCTGGCTGAGATTTGGGAACACTTGGGGTTTTTGATGTTCCTGGAAGTACTGGGAACTCCATTTCTGAGCTCAGGTTACTGAAACCGGGAGCGACTTGCTTCGGTTTTGCACCAGTACTTCCTTGAGTAGTTATTTTAGGGGAACCATGAAGCGACACCTTCTGGCCTTTACGACGAAGCTTGGAAGAGGAAATGTTCTTCCTTTTTCTACTACTTCTAGGCGCAGCAGAAGATGTTTCCTCCTGGGGTTCATCACAGTTGCCTTCGTCAGTAGACAAGTTGGTAAAGATGTTCGTAGAGACAGGTGGCGTAGCGTAGCTGTTTGTACGCGGGACATGAAGGGAGATCATGTGGGTTTCCCCCACAGTAGAGACACTTTTCGACATCTCTACCACAGGAATCATCCGCATGATTCCCACCGCATTTCCCACATCGGGCTTTATTGCTACAATGGGAGGCTGTGTGTCCCAATTGTTTGCAATTAGTACAGTTCATGACCCGCGGCACAAAGAGGCGAACAGGTAGACGAACCTTGTCAAAGAGGAGGTAATTGGGCAGGGCAGAGCCAGCGAAGGTCACCCGATAAGAGTCTGAGTTCAGTACCATCTTTACGCATGGGCACACTGGGCCAGGGCCAGAGGCCCCGGGCTTTTAGGGGCCTCCAACTTTGAATGAATATTAAATCATTCTAAAGGCTACACAGCAAAAAAAGTCTTGTAACTTTACGTCTTGCCAGATGCACATGAAGGGAGCGTCCCAATACGCATAAATTTACATTTAATTACATGTAAAGGTGTGAGTTGTTCGGCTTTTTCTAGGTCATTCAGTCTGAATTTTACATTACAAGAGTCACAATATTTTATTTTACATGTTAAAACATGTAAAATCCTATTATCAGACAGAAAAATACGTCTCTACGTTGTTTACGTCAAATGTAATTTTCGTTTTTTCTAAGAGTGTATGTTCCAAAAAATAGTAGCACTCAACTGTTTATAACTTTTTATCGTGTGAGTAAGAATGGATCAGTTGCTCGGATTCACACATTGCACCTTATCGCATGGGACGTTTAAAGAGCATCAGTAAATCAATCGGAGTGATGGTAGCAGTAACGAGGCACTGCATGACCAGGATAGTATTGGAACAATTCAAACGGCAATCTAACATTTCTATTCAAGTTTCAATTCATTTTGAGTAATAGCAATGAAATGTTTTCACGTATAGAAAGTTCGAAAGGCACCAAGCAGGAGCGGCAACCAAAAAAAAATTGCACAGAAAGTGGAAGAAGAAGAAGTCGAAATTCTTTACACAATCCTTGTTTGGCAAGCAATCCGCGCATGTGAAAAATTTTCAATTCTTCATCATATCAGGGATTGTGAATGGACACATCTACATGTAAACCTATAAAAATGACCCCTAGACTTCTTGAGGTCTGACGATTCTTTCGCGGCCAGATTTTCTGGTACAGAAATATTTATGTTATTTTTGTACGACACTCTGCCTTATCAAAACATTTTAGGCCGTCAGCATCAGGAATCAGAATATACTGCCTCAAAAGGAACTATCCCATAGGTAGTCGAGGATTTGTGCCTTACGGCAGCGTGTATTCGATGTGTTTCCTATTCCGTCTGTTTTATGTGACTGGTATTAAAATAAATTATTTTAACTTAAATTTTTATTCATTTATGTTTGGGTTTACATGTTGTATAATATTGCAGTTTAAGTGATATAGCATTTGCTTTTCGCCTTTGGTGAGCTTCGTTGGTAGATGGTTGCATTCCTGTTTGTGGCTGACTATGAATGAACTTTTTTTTATTAGGCCTTATTTGTCACGGCTCAATGCGTTAGCACAACTGAGCCGTGGATCGTCTAAGTTTTTACAATATAAGTAAAAATAAAAACAGAATTAAGAATGTCTATCTGCCAGATCATGTTGACGCAGTTTGCTGCTGCGTGTAGAGATCGTTTTCCTTGGTGGTGAAGCCGCTTGCGGGTCATTCAGTCTGCCTTCTCTCGCGTTATCGTTCCCGTCCATGTCATCATCGGTACTGCTTTCTTGGAATTCGTTTCTTTGTTGGCGACGATAATTGTTGGTTTAGGAGCGGTTGTCGTGGTCGTTGTACCTGTATTATTGGTTAATTGGATCGTTGTTTTTGGTTTATCTGTAAGCGTCGGTCGGTGGCAGCTTGTTAGAATTGGCCGTAGTAGATGAGTTTTGAGTAGTTGCTTCGGCGCATGTTTTTCCATAGTGGGCTGTATGGTTACAGAATTGGCATGTTGGGGTCCGCCCAGGATATGAGATTAGCGTTTTTTGCTTATAGATCACGCCTTCCTTTGGTGATTTGCATTCGATAGTCATGTAAGAAGGTATTGGTTTAGTCACTCGCATCCTCACAATACGAACGCCGTTGGGAATGCCGGTGAAAAAATTTCTCCAGGTGTCATTCGTAATAGATTCTACTTCTCCATATTGCGACATGATTCGTTTGAAGTAATCACGTGGATCTTGAATCTGCACACCTAGAAAAAATAGAGTAAATTTACGTCTTCTGACCCTGACATATACGAGCATCAAAAACGACTTAGTTTTACGTTTGATTTTAATTTCACATGACGTTTAATTTCGTAAATCATGCAATTTTACTCCACATACAGCGTTTGTTCTGAATGGTAGGAAGTGTAATTTTATGTCATTGCGCATGTAAAGTATATGTTTCATGTAAAATTAAGCGGACCACGGTAATGTTCCGTCATTTCGTAAATTACGGTTTGTTGAATTGTGTCATGTTTGCAATTACGTCAACGATAAAATTCAGATTTTTTTGGTGTGTGGTGTTCGACCTCGTGTTGCATGTTGTTTTTTGCAATGAAGTTTTCTGCCTGTGCTAAGCTTCTAAACGTGATCAAAACACAGTTTTTTTACGTGGTGTAGCTGAATGTACGTAACTTCAGCGAGATTAAGCTCCATTTTAACCTTAACTAACTGTTCCACTTCCTGAATTGTGGGTTTAACACGAGTTTTATTAAAGTCGATCGAAATCGTGTTATACCGTACCACGGGCACTTTTGTTTCATTTGGAAAACTCATTTAATTCCGCAGCCGGGGGCAACGACACAATTTGTTTGTGCACTAATATAGAACAAAATCTGGCTTGATTCACTAGTGCCTATAGCCTGATATAGCGTTTTTTTGCTTCTGCTTTGTGCGAGGTCAGAAGATAGACTGATTATGAATGAACTGTTAATAGTTGTGATAGTGAATTATTTAAATTGTGTTTCGCATATTAAGAGATTCGAGTAATTTCGATGTTTTACCACAGACTAACAGACATAACACTATGAGGGAATTTCCTAAAAAAACATCGATCCGGCAATTTTCCCAGAACACCAGCTCCACCTTTTTTCACGGTCCCAAATACTCGTTTGCTGGTGGGCTTCAGATTTGGGAACAATTTTCCACTAGTGGTCTATTCCCCATATGCTTGTTCATATGTCAGTGGCGCCAAAATTGTCAATGTGGCCACATTCCCAATTACAAATATATTTAAAATGACCGTTAAAGCGGTCGAAGCATTGTCTTCGAGTGTTATGTCTGTTAGGCTGTGGTTTTACTATATTTATTTGTTTACGTAATAATTGAGGTATTGATTTTGTATATCTGTACATTCGAAAGGTGAAAAGGCTAATTATTGTGTTCCTTCGGTCTCCTTTTGCACTGAGTACCTATCACTGACACCAGAGAGGCGAATCTACCATCAAAACCATAGACTTGCCACTTATGGGTTATATACAAAGTTGGAACTCAAAACATCGAAAAAAAAATTGAATATTCTGAAAGTACACACTTTTGAAAATATCTATGCGAAATTTCAGGAACGGTAAGAAATTGAGAACAACATTGTACGAATCAATGTAACTTTTGTAAATCACGTAGTCGTCATCTATTAACAAGTTGAATATTATTGGAATATTGCTAAAGATTTTTCCTAGATTCTTATTGTGTAAGGAAAATTATTGAATGAATCGTCGACATTGTAGTGTTGACGTTTAACTCGACTTACTCCATCATTCCTCATTATTGACGGAGGCACTCTCCAGCCTCAAACAGCGTCTTACAACTATTAAGGTCAGATTATATCATATGGGGGGATAGCGCAGCTGGTATGTTCATTACACTGTACGCAACTCACTCTCATAACCGCACATATAGTGTTATGCCTTTTGCCACTTTCGGTCAGATTGGTCAGAAAAGCTAATATCTTTTTAAGATCTATCAAAATCTTCTTCCGTTACCTGGTACCTGGACATTTACAATGCCAAATCTAAATCTTTTCTCCATATAATTTGATTTCTGTGGTATTTTCAAGACTTTCCCATGGTTGAATAATTTGGCTTAAATTTGAAAAATAAATCTCAAGGTGGTATAGATGGTCCCTGATGCTGGGTATCATTTTTTGATCATCCTGCTCTACAACAGTTTACTGCCCATGGTCGCAAATCAGTCCCATAAAGATAGGAAATCCCATAGAAAACGGGACAAATATGCGATCATGGGTAGTTTATACTTGTTCAATTATAGGGGCCCCTCAGCTCAGTTGTGCCCAGGGGCCCCGAGTGGCCTTAAGACGGCACTGTCTGAGTTGACGTATATTTTCTTGCCGTCAGCTGCGACTGATGCTGAATGCAAACGTTTGCATTCCAGTATCTTCACTGGCTTAAGCATGGGGTCTTTGAAACAGCCAGTCCCATATTTTAGCAGGTCCTCGCAATTCAGACTCGAATCGGAAACGACCTCACTGACTTCAACCCTGCTAGCTGGAATATACACCCTGTACTCCTTCGTAAAGGGCTCGTAGCCAGCAATATCGTTTGCCTGAGTTGAACTGTTAACCACCACCCGAAGCTTATCAGGGCGAATTTTCGATACTTCTGTCACGGCCGAATACCGATCCGTCAGAACTCGAGAAATCTGCAACAGATTCAAACACTTTTTTTCTTTGGTCCGAAAGAAGATCACAAATGGCCCGGTGGCCGAGCTCGGATATACCTTGAGCCGGGGAGCCGATTTTATATCTACGTCCATCTCACCTTGAGATGAACCGCCGTCAGGGGAAGTCATTTATGCACGGGCCTATTGCCCAGTGCACGTTATTAAGACAACCAAGAAGGGGAAACTAATACTTAGCTTGTGTAGGTAACGGTATCCAGACGGCTTACTAGAAGAACACTGCTTCACTTGTCACTGACCGGCTAACGGTACTCAGAAACAGAAACACAAAAGAAGGGAAAAATACTGAAACCTCAACTAGGCGTAGAGTGTGCAAATAACGTTGAACGCGGATTAACACTATTTGTCGCTATAGAGTGTACGGACCGATGACAAAAGACTTCTATCTCGACTGAGTGCTCGATAACGAATGATCTTAAATTCTTAGCTTATTGTATTTAATTTCTCATCAGTTGGCTAGAAGGAAATCGCTCCGCACCAGATTAAATAAAAGAGAAAAAAGTTAATTTCAAGTGTTCTGTCGTGAAATTACCGAGAACGGAAAATGGCGTGTTTTATTCCTGCTTCTGCATGCAGGCGAAATAATTTGTGAATGTTTAATTTGAAGTGCTAGTTCGCGATTTTCACCCAAGCCCGTTGCGAAGATTTTAATTTTTCGGCATCAGTAAAAGTAGGAAGTGTATGTGAAGTTAAGCGAAAGCAATCGTGTGATGTATTGTCCAAACACCACAAAAAAGGAAAGCAGTCGCAGGGTGCGTGTTGGGATAAACGCCACGAAAAAATGAGACGCTTCGCTATGTGCGTTCTGGATGACCACAAATAGCGCGTGAAAAAACTGCAGCAAATGGATTCCTCCATGATGCTTGCAGTGTGTGTGCAATTGAGATTGCCACTGGGCGTATTGGAATAGCAAAAAATATTAATTCAGACACCGGTCCCTACGTGCGTTCGGGATGACCACAGTAGGCGCGTTGGGATAACCGCCGCAAACAAATTGAGACGTTTTTCCTCTACGTGTGTTCGGGATGACCACTTAGTACGCGTTTGAATAATTTTCGTGAAATGAAAATAGGCTAATTATGTGTGCGATTGAGAAGGTGTTATGAGATAACCGCCAAGAAGGAATCGAATATTGCAGTATGTGTGATTGTGATAACGGCACACATAGCGTATCACAACAGCGCAAAATAAGTGCCAGCCATAAGTGTATAGGTTTGATTTAAAAAAAAATGTTGAATGCGTCACCACAATTTGGTTCAATTATTTATTGCTATATGTCGAAAGTTGAATTTTTTTTTTCCATTTCCATGAGCTTAATTTGTGATATTGTATACTTATTGTGGAAGCAGTTTGATTAAAGCAAAAAATGAATTCCGTAGCGCACTTGGGTGATAATATTGTTCGCGATATAGGTACATTGATAGGGCCGATTTCGTATATAACTTTGCAATGCTCATGAGTAATCATAGGCGGCTTTTGTTCCGTATGAATTAGGATAATTGAAACACGAACAAAGAATGATTGGCTTGACATAAATTCTGCATCTGATACCATCTGTTCATTAAATTTCAGACAAAACTAAACGAAATCAAAATAAGCAGCGGAGGAAAATACGTTCTAGCACCTGAGTACTCCACAGACTCGGAAGAAGATGATTTTGATGAACCAATCGAACTGTCTTCTGAGTCGGAGGACTCTAGGGTAACCGAACACGAGCAACTTGCGGTTAGCAAGCCTGAACACTCGTCGAGTGATCCGAATGCGACCGTTGACAGTGATGACGATGATACGACCATAGTAGAAAGAGGATGTAACCAGATTCAACCGGTTCAGCAAAGTGTGTCTCTGGCAAGTGCCACTGAAGAGCCAGCCGTTCGCCGGACAGATCATGAAAATGCTGGATTGTACGAACGAATGGATCAGTTTGAGCAGATGTTGAAGAACTTGACTTCCACGCTCACCACTAGCAAGCGAAGCTATCACGTTCCCGGTGAAGACGAAATTGAACGCAGCTGGGCTACAGCGCGAGCCGCAGTACCTCAAGATGGCCCATCGCAGATCATTCGATGGGACCATATCAACGCCTTTCCCAAGGGCATCCCGGCAAATAAGTTATGGGAAGCTTGGCACAAGTACATTGAGACTTTTGAAATCGCTGCATCGCTGGGAAACGCGTTCGACCAACTACGAAGAGCACATTTGTTATTCCTAGCCGTGGGGGAAGAGATGCAGGCCATAATTAGGGCAGCAAAGCTACGACCGAACCTGACGGAGGCAGATTGCTACACTAAATTTATCAGTAACATCGATTCACATCGGAAATCTATGACAGAGACGAGCGCAGAACACGAGGCATTTTCTAATATGCGCCAAGGTAAGGACGAGTCGGTCATGAGTTTTCATGCCAGGCTGGTCGAGAAAGTTAGACTTTGCGGATATGGGTTTTTGGACCAAGAGCGGTTTGTCAGAGCACAACTCATAAAGGGGATGTCGAATCAAACCCTAAATCCGCCAGAACTTACGGACATGAGACGAATTTTATTGTGCAGTCCGCGACTCGCAAAGAGGCTTTTACCAGAGAAGAAGGTCCAACGCATCATGCCGACGTATTTGCATTGGAGGGACGCCGCTCACGATCCGATACACCTTAGGAACCGAAAACAAAGCTTCAACGAACAAGCTCGATAGCACGCGACGTACCACTACCTATACTTTCTCGCAATAGTTCAACACGTTTACCTGGACGTCGAGCGCGGTGTTCTAGATGCCGTTATATGTCTCATCGTAACGAAACATGCCCAGCACTCTCTCGAAATTGCAATAAGTGTGGATTGATAGGACATTTCGCCACGGCGTGTCGCTCGAGACACGTAAGCAACATTCGCCGTGACCAGGTAAAATACGATAGCAAAATGTAAAAAAACGAATGTTTGGAAAATAAAGTTGTTTTCTTCTCTCTTTGGAATATTCATCTATTTTTTCAGCAAGTGCCCTCTCACGTGAATGCCCTCTTAAGTGTAGTGTTGGTCATTCAAAACCTATCGAGCTCTTAATAGATTCAGGAGCTGACGTAAACGTACTGTGTGGTAAGGATTGGGATACGCTGAAACAGGAAGCAGAGTTAGGCATCGCAGCATTCGAAACAATGGGATATCTGAGCATGCCAAACTTCTGCTCGTACGCAGCAAGCAAGCCAATGGCTGTAGAACGAAGGGCTCTCGTGAACGTCGTAGGCAGTCAAACTTCACCTATCCTCGCAGATTTTATCATCGTTAGGGATGGGCATCGATCCTTACTAGGTCGATCCACAGCCAGCGACCTAGGACTGTTAGCAGTAGGACTTTCCGTCAGCAATTATGAGCAATTTCCTAAGAGCAAAATTTTCCCGAAGATGCCGGGCGTCGTTGTTAAATTTAACGTCAACGAAACTATTTCACCGGTCAGAAATGCTTACTTCAACGTTCCGGCAGCATATCGGCAAGCAGCTAGACAAAGGCTTGCAGAAATGGAGGAGCGAGACATAATTGAAAAAGATGGGTGGGTAATGTCTGCGACATAACCGGAGAGATGTAGAATACATAAGGAACACGTTCTTCAAATATGTTGATACTCATTAGGATTTTCGGACAAAAGGTGATTTGGGCGAGGAATATTTCAAATTATTCTTTACAAAAATGATGGTGGTCCTGAAAAGGACCGGTTTTGTTGGCGTTGTTGGTCTTGGTGAGGGAGATGGCTAACGATGAAATTAATTGTTAGCATGAGGAAGTCGCGTAGTACTGGCCAATGGAAGAACAGATAATAATTGATTCCTGAAAATCAATTTTTCTTTATTCATGTAAATTATACATACTTACAAATCTAACAGAAGATTCCTGATCATATTTCTGAATCATTAGTGCGAACATTGTGTAATTTGGTTAAGTACAATGAAAGTTACAAACTTTCCAAACTCGACCTTCTGTTCCTTCAGAAATATTGAAATGGGGTGTCTATATTAAACCGTTAGTCGTGGTCACAATAAAAAAAGATGGGTGGGTAATGTCTGTCACATAACTGGAGCGTCGTGATTTCAATTCGAGGCGTTAATTTAATCTAATAATATTCAACAGAATCACGTTTGAATGGGAAATTTTCAAATAATTCTCTATGGTAATAATGGTGGTTCTGAAAAGAACCTTTGGTATCGGCGTTGGTGTTGATGGTGATGCGCTGGATCGTTGGATATTTTTGGCATGATAGTTACGTGCCTGGCGAACTGTTTTGTAGCCTCGAAGAAAACGACAAGACTGGCTTCTTCGGGTACCATTACGGCTGAACTTTATAAGCTTAGCTCGACTTTGAAATCCTGCACAATCTCACGAATCAGACACTGGTAGGGCCATTTTGTTTGCTACTAGCACGGAGCTGCACAAAAAAATCATTTAATGCAGTTAGTTCACGGGGGCTGCCAAAAAGCTTGAATAGAAGCATGCGACTTCAACGTTTCTCTTAAACACATGCAACAACACATTCGTTTTGGTAATACTGATAATAACAGTAGAAAGGAATGGAAAAGCAGTGCACGAAACGAGCGAGAGGATAATTTAAATTTTTGTTCCGTGTGCAAGCTACTTCTTTCCACCCAAAGTATTATGTTGCTTGTTGAAAATTTGCTACACACCTTAAAATGAAAGTTTCAGTTTAACTCTCACTAGAACACAATTGATTGGTCCTGAAAAGAACCGTTGCTTTTATTGTAATTTACGCCCACTCCCACAAACCGACCAAGTAGGCATTACTGGCTTCATTACGGCTGAGTTTTGTAAGCGTAACTCGACTTTGAAGTAATACACAACCTTACGAACCAGACGCTGGAATGTTAGCCAGCGGATTAGTTGCTCCGTTGCCCTTTAGTTGGGGCGAAATACTAGCATGGCGACAGTTCCTGATCGGTAGTTGGTTGCGATGGGCCACCAGTAGCTGGGGCACTTTTGCGGACCGTCATCATCGCCAAATGCTTTCCTCCGGTGGACTGGCTGCTTGCTAGTGCTTGAACGAATACGAATGATGAGAAAAACCGACCGACCAATATTCATATATGAAAACACGAGAAAGCACTACTATCGCTCTCCCGCTCGTTTTCGTGCCATTCCTGTGCCTTTCCTCAGGGATGTCAAGTGTTTTTCCAGAAAATCTGTAATATTCTTTGAAAACATCTGGAATTGTCTGGATTGTCTATTTTTTGGAAGAGTTATAAATGTTGCAATTTATTAATGAAACATATTTGTATGTTAACAAATATATCACGGCTTACTGAAAATTCGATAATTACAAACGCTTAATTTTCAGCATAGCATATGGATTAAAATTGCGTCTCTGAGCTATCAGTATCGTGGATTGCTGGAGCTTCTAGCTGAAGAAAATACGACCAAATTTTTTGGAAAAAAAACTAGGACATGGTGTGCTTCCAGCTTTTCTAAAAAGTTTTGTTTTGAAAAGTTGTAGCTCAAAAGGTGGTTTAAAAATCGACTGTGCAATTTTTGTTACTTATTTTCTCATTTTTCAAATTGTCTGGATAAATCTGGACAATTTTTTTGAAATCTGGATCAGACAAATATAAATCTGTATGTCTGGACGACGCTTAAAAATCTGGAAGAATCCAGATAAATCTGGAAGGTTGGCACCCCTGCCTTTCCTTTCCGTTCGGCTACCAATACTAGCATAACCAAAACGAATATTCTGTCTTTCCATCGCCTTCAATCAAGTGGCCAGTGCTAGCAAACTTGCATGTTCAGTTTTTCAATAACAACATTCCAACAATATTTTCAAAGAATGTTGCAGATTTGAAAAGAAGGAAGGAGAAGATTTTCACACATTTAAATTCTTTTGTCTTATTTGTTAGCGCTGATAAAGGCAATTTAGTTTGCTACTAGCAAGGAGCTGCACAAACAAATCGATTTATGCAGTTAATCAACGGAGGCTGCCAAAAAGTTCGAATAAAAGCATGCGACTAGTGTACTTTGCATGTTCTATATTTTATCAATACTAGAGAGGATCAATAAAATAATTCAAATTGTTATAGCGACATGCAATTGTTGCAACACTGGTCATGAGATGGTGGGGGAACACGCACATTCGTTTTAGTTATGATGGTAGTAGCAGCAGAAAGGAATGGAAAAGCAGTGCACGAGAACGAGCGAGAGAGGATAATTTAAATTCTCTTTCTTTCTTTCCACACATCGTATTTCTTATATTGCTTTCTGAAAATTATTTGTTATACACCATAAAATGTAAATTTCAGTTTAACTCTTATTAGAACACAATTAATTGGTCCTGTAAAGAACCGTTTATTGTTTTATTGCGGGAGCATAATTCAGACGCACTCCCCGCGGACACGGTGAGCTAGAAAGCACTATTTTGCATTCTCGAACAAACCGACCAAGTAGGCATCGTTGGCTTCTCGGGGCATCATTACGACTGAGCTTTGTAAGCGTAGCTCGACTTTGCAGTCCTGCACAATCTCACGACCCAGACGCTGGAACGATAGCCTACTCTGTTGCCCTTTAGTTGGGGCGAAATTCCTGCAGGGCGACAGTTCCGATGAGTTACCAGTAGCTGGAGCACTTTTTCCGTCCGTCGCTATTGCCAACTGCTTTCCTTCGGTGGACTGGCTGCTTGCTAGTGCTTGAACGAATACGAATGATGAGAAAAAACGAACGACCAATATTCATATATGAACACACGAGAAAGCACTACTATCGCTCTCTCGCTCGTTTTCGTGGCATTCCTGCGCCTTTCCTTTCCGTTCGGCTACCAATACTAGCATAACCAAAATGAATATTCTGTCTTTCCATCGCCTTCAATCTAGTGGCCAGTGCTAGCAAACTTGCATGTTCAGTTTTTCAATAACAACATTCAAACAATATTTTCAAAGAATGTTGCAGATTTGAAAAGAAGGAAGGAAAAGATTTTCACAAATTTAAATTCTTTCGTGTTATTTGTTAGCGCTGATAAAGGCTATTTAGTTTGCTACTAGCAAGGAGCTGCACAAACAAATCGATTTATGCAGTTAATCAACGGAGGCTGCCAAAAAGTTCGAATAAAAGCATGCGACTAGTGGCTTTGCATGTTCTATATTTTATCAATACTAGAGAGGATCAATAAAATAATTCAAATTGTAATAGCGACATGCAATTGAGGCAACACTGGTCATGAGATAGTGGGGAAACACGCACATTCGTTTTAGTTATGATGGTAGTAGCAGCAGAAAGGAATGGAAAAGCAGTGCACGAAAACGAGAGAGGATAATTTAAATTCTCTTTCTTTCTTTCCACACATCGTATTTCTTATATTGCTTTCTGAAAATTATTTGTTATACACCATAAAATGTAAATTTCAGTTTAACTCTTATTAGAACACAATTAATTGGTCCTGTAAAGAACCGTTTATTGTTTTATTGCGGAAGCATAATTCAGACGCACTCCCCGCGGACACGGTGAGTTAGAAAGCACTATTTTGCATTCTCGAACAAACCGACCAAGTAGGCATCGTTGGCTTCTCGGGGCATCATTACGACTGAGCTTTGTAAGCGTAGCTCGACTTTGCAGTCCTGCACAATCTCACGACCCAGACGCTGGAACGATAGCCTACTCTGTTGCCCTTTAGTTGGGGCGAAATTCCTGCAGGGCGACAGTTCCGATGAGTCACCAGTAGCTGGAGCACTTTTTCCGCCGTCGTCATCGCCAACTGCTTTTCTTCGGTGGACTGGCTGCTTGCTAGTGCTTGAACGAATACGAATGATGAGAAAAACCGACCGACAGATATTTATATAATCGCGCTAATATGCACTACTATCGCTTTCTCGCTCGTTCTCGTGCCGTGCATGAGCCTTTCCTTTCCGTCCGGTTTCTAATGGCCTAACCAAAGGAATATGCCGTCTTTCCCCCACCAAGTGCTCTCGTCAAGCAACCCAATGCGAATAACCATACGAACAAACATGTAGTGGACCTATATATAAACTTTTCATTATTTTATTGTTCGGTTGGTCTACCATAACGACGGCTCTGTGCGGGATGAGCTGAAAATTTTCACTTTTCCGAGTCGTTTTCGAAAGATTTTTCAAAACACATTTTTTTGTTATTAGTACATGTTATACATAATTCAAATTTTAATACAGCATAGAGGAACATATTTGCAACAAATTGGCCTAAAAAATCAAATCATTCTTTTAAGTATGATAAAAGTTATTAACGTTCAAAATCTGACGCGGCGCCGCAGCCGATATTTTGAAACGGGACCCCTATATTGAAACCTTAAATGTATTCTACATTAATAAGTAGATGAGTCATTATATATGTGTATCAAGGCGTTGTGGAACGTGCAGTTTGCAACCTATTTTGTACATATACGACTCTGTACGACACATGAAAATATTATGCGCATTTTTAATGCAAATGTTTTGATGACATTACTGCACTTAGCCTAAAATTATTGTTATCAGAAGGTTTAAAACATTTGAATAAACGAGTTCGAATATTACCCCCACATTATTTTTTTTTCAAAATTCTTCAATTTACTTGTTTAACAGAATTCTGACAGAGAATCCGTCATATATTATAAAACAAACCCTAAAAAAAATTGAAATCGAGACGGTTCAATAAGTTGACCCAGAGAAACTCAAAAATTCCCATTCTGCAAAAAGTTGAATAACTTTCACAATTTCCGTCCGATTTAAACTAATAAGTGTGTTTTTTGGTTATTAGCAGGCTTTAATAGACCCATAAAAATATAATTCTTAGGATTGCTTCATCTTGCCCAAAATATTGACCAATTGCTCATTTTTCAAATTAAGAAACAGTTCAATAAACTCGTAAATAACGTCAGAATCAGTAATCGCACTAAAACAAAATGTTGAAACAATCGAAAGTGCATCCAATTACTTTTAATTCAACATAATGATATTTCATATCGATGCACTACAACTAAAGATATTTGGAATTTACTGAACGTACGTTTTGTTTTGGAGGTGAAATTAATTTTTTACTGTAACTCGAAAATTGCTCTACTGCCAATTTTTTGGACTTTATTTCCGGATTCAGCACACAGTTTTACATTGAAAATAACCACCAGCTTATTTAATCCAGAAATGCTGTAAATTAGTGTAATTATTATTGAAATTTTGAATTAAATCAGTCAGCATCATTAAATTTTTAACTTCAATCCAATTTTTTGTGTGGGGGGCTAGTGTTGAACCCCAAAGCCTCCTCTTGGCTACACCGCTGCTTGGAGATCGATCCGAGGGTCATTAGTTAGAAAATTTGTAGACAGAAGGTTGAATTTATTGATTGGACTTACGGTTGCAGAGTTACGGGTTGAAGAGTGCGACCACATAGCAATTTCTCATATGGTCGTTGTTAAGTCAGACCGGACTAAGTCGCAAAACATCAAAAAGTGAGATAATGGCAGCACTGGATAAAGAATTTCTTCAGCTACATTAGACTCTCGCCAGATTTAAAATATGTAACAATAAACAAGAATTAGGGACCATTCATAAATGACGTAGCATTATATGGGGGAGGGGGGAGTTTTGTATTTTGTGATGATGTGTGACGACAGGGGGGTAGGGGGTCATGTCATGCTACGTAGCTTTTTTAAAGGGGAATAGGGGTTGACCTGATGTCACGACAATCTTACCCGTTTCATCTAACTAACATCGTTTTTGATCTTTTTAAATTTTTTACGGGGACAACGAGGGGGGTGAGGGTTACCGTCAAGCTACGTAATTATCAGGGGGGGTATATAGAATTTTGTGACGAAATGCTACGATGGGGGAGGGGGGTGTTAAAAATCACTCAAAAAATGCTACGTCATTTATGGATCATCCCTTATGACAAAAATTAATTTCCAATTATAACGTAGAGGATGCTGAGATCGAAACTTTAAACTCGTTTCTCTCGAAATCAATATATTGTCACTTAGTCCGGTCTGACTTAACACCGACCATATAAAGTGAAATGAAAAATTCTCAAAGGGGGTAGTAAGGAAAAATTTCAAAATCGAATTTGTATTTTTGATGCCAAATGACTTTAAAATGCATGAAACGTTGAGATTTGATGAAATCTCGAAGAAAATGTTTTGACGAAAATTGACTTTTTTGGACTTTGACACTAATTTTTGCCTTTCTCATATAGAAATCACTCTAAAAATCGTCAACCTAATCCCGGCCTCCTAATTTTTTTACCTATAAAGGCTTAGGTAGGAGTATGCAATGAGGGGTTGTTACTTTAAAATTAAAAACTAGTTTAAAATTTCTTAACAAGTTGAACATTTTCGGCAGGGTCCGGACCCTCCGGATCTTTCTCCTTGATCCGCCGCTGGCTTCGAGTGCTGTTTCGGTGTCGACATTTAGTATCTCAAGATCTTGGCTGTCGATCCATTGCATGTATGTACAAATCATACTGAATATGTAATATACATTTCCATCATTGTATTGAACATAACCAGCCATGAAATCGTAGTTTGGACAAATGAGAAAGGCACAATTGCACCACTAGGTGAATTAAAACAGGTTTTAGTAACAAGCCGCTAAAATGTGTCATCCCGTAAAGATTTGTTGCCCCTCCTCTTTCGGCTCGAAGTTCAGTCATATCAAAAGTTAAATATTGAAGCGTACGCATGAACCAAAACGCGGTGAATACAAAGCGTGGTGCACAGTATCAACCTAACAAAGCAAACCGAAATCAGCTTTGGCATAAAACAAAAGCGAGGAAAGTCTATACCAACATTTGTAGATACCTACTACAAACTTGATTCTGAGCTTGCAGATTGCTGAGTGAATGTCGATTTTTCCAGTTTCGCTTTGTGCTGTGATGCGAATCTCATAATGGTTTGTTCATCCCCAGCTATCTGTTCTGCGATGAAAGCCAAAGCCTGATGAGTGGCGTAGTCGAGTGAAGGCTAGCACAGTCTGGCTTAGAATAGATCACACAGCATTGTGTTCGACGGATGAAGTAAACTCTTCCGAATGCCACGCTCATTGAATCTGGAGAAGGTCTCTTTATGAGAATTTTTTGTATAAGGTGGAATGCGTGCTGGGTTTGGCTGCAGGAGGAGGATGATGTGAAAAGGTTACCCAATGCACAGCGTACGATCGTGTGCAGTTTCACATTGGTTTGGAGTGAAATTGTCCTTTTTCTTTTTCAAATATTTGGCGCAGTTGTACTGCTTAAGGCATGGTTATACGAAAATTAATTCTAAAGAGTTAAGGGGGTCCTCTACTCGCAAGGCCTAAAATTGAGCACTTTTTTGGGAATAAATTGTAAAGCATCTCCTCGATGGATTTTAAAACATTTTTACATTTCTTATAAAAGAAATGTATAGGATTCGCTCAAACTTTGAAAACTTTTTCCGAGGCCCGGAGGGCCGAGTCTCATATGCCAATTGACTCAGCTCGACAAATTGAGACAATGTCTGTATGTGTGTGTGTGTGTGTATGTATGTATGTACAAAATGTCATGTAATTATCTCAGCAATGGCTTAACCGATCTTAATGAAATTAGTTTCAAATGAAAGGCTTAACGTTGCCATTTGACACTATTATTTTTGATTTTTGATATGTTGTTTACTTTCTGAGATATGGGCGATTTTGTCAAAACACAGCAGGTTTTTTGCAAATAACTTTCGAACAATATAATATTGTCCCACATAAATAGAACGCTTGTAAATATACCTTTCTAACAAACTATAGATTGTCTAAATCCGTGCACGAGCGGCGGAGATATTAAACAGTTTGTATTTTTAGTCCTCGCTTACCAATTTCCACTAATTAAAAATGAGATTGTTTCATACAGAGTATTGCTTTACTGGTGTTTTAGGGGCAAAACTAAACCGATTTTGAATATCGGGGTATGAAAACACATCTACGTGATTCAAGGAATTCGATGTTGAGAACATTTTGTGAATTACCTTTATAATAAATGAACTATTTCTCAAAAATCAATATAAGTTCACTTCAAAGTCAAAATAATGTGTTGATAAAGAAACAGTGATTTTTAGTATTTATTCCTTGGATTAGGCATTGCGTTCAATCATGAGGTAAATGTTGGATGGAATATGAATACACAGATCAACAAGTAATTCACCTAGTAGTGAGATAAAAGATTTCTAATATAATTATACTTGTGGCGTCACCGAAAGCAACTGTATGATTGAAGCCCAAAAATCTAGCGAAAATTTAGCTCTTTTGCAAGATTTAGGTTATACTGGTTATGGCGCAAAAATTACTACTTACATTATTTGTGATAAGAATGTAAGAATCAATATATCATAATAATATACCTATAAAAATAAGGTCACTGCATTAACCATCATTTGCCATTCCTCACACGCCCCCCATCTCTCTCTCTCTCTCTCTCTCTCTCTCTCTCTTTATCTCTCTCTCTCTCTTTCTCTCTCTGTCTCTCTTCTATTGCATCTATCTAGCTATTTCTGTATCCATTTCTAAGTTGTGTGATAAGATCTTCTGCCAATCTGAAATATTTATTAATTGTAATTGCGTACGTTTGAGAAAACAAAACTATTTTTTGTCTGCTGCTACATCAACTCAACTTTAATTCAATTGTATTCAAAGCCTTTATCTACACTATAATTAAGGAAATTCATGGCTATCAGAAAAATATTTGGCTTAACTGGGTAATATGAAAGTTTGACGATGGAAATTTTCAAAAGAGACATTCCACGTGCGATATTTAAACTATTCGTATCTCTATTGAATTTTGAATGAAACATATGCTCTAAGACTGAAAGCTGAAGCCAGGAGGATTGGACTTGCCATCAACGGTTCGAAGACAAAATACATGAGAGGAAGAGGTTCTAGAGACGATAATGTGAACCTCCCACCCGAGTTCGGATTGACGGTGACGAAATCGAGATGGTCGACGAATTCATGTATTTGGGTTCACTGGTAACCGACGACAATGATAACAGCAGAGAAATTAGCGGGAAATCGTGCCTACTTTGGACTCTAGAGGACACTCCGGTCGAACAAAATTCGCCACCGCACGAAGTTGATTATCTTCAAGACGCTGATTAGATCGGTGGTCCTCTACGGCCACGAGACCTGGACTATGCTCGTGGAGGACCAACGCACTTTTGGAGTTTTCGAACGAAAAGTGTTGCGTACCATCTATGGTGGCGTGCAGATGGAAGACGGAACTTTGCGCAGGCGAATGAACCATGAGTTGTATCAGCTGCATATTCGTTGTATTGGTACGAACTTTCATGAAAAATAACGGATCAAAGACCAAAAATATCCACAAATTAGATCCAGGAAAAGAAGTCTCCCAAAGTACCCACTCTCGATGGGGGATGCAACTACAATGTGTCTTCTAACTTATCGTCGTCCATATTTGGATATACTGAGTAGTTTGAAACATTTTTCACAGTATTGGTCTGTATAGGACTTATTTATCCATATTTCCTACACGAGAATTCCGAACGAAACAATATGAAATTCGTTCAATCCGGTTTATTCATTTTCTTTATTCAAAAATGTTTTTGGCTTCAAATATATGACCATTTCATTTTAATTATTTCAATCCGCATGTTTTTATTCGTTTTGTTCATCTGTGTTCATTTTACTTATTTTATTCGTTTCATTCGTTGGATTCACTCTGATCAGTTTATTCTTTTTGTGCATTTTACTTATATCATTCGTTGTTTTCATTGTATGCATTTTATTCATTTTTTTCAGTTTATTCATTTTGTTCAGTTTCTTCATTTTAATAATCTGACTACTTTTTCAGTTTTAATCATTTCATCCAAATAATTTATTTGATTCAATTTATTTCTTTATATTAATCTATAACCTTTTACCATTGTTCAATTTTTCAATGCATTTAATACTGCTCATTTTCTTCTTTTTATTCATTTTATCACTTCAGCTCATTTTGTTTATTTGATTCGTTTGTTTTATTTATGCATTTCATTTATTTTTTACTTTATTCATATTGTTCATCCATTCTTTTTATTCATTTGATCCATTTCATTAATTTGATTCATTGTATTCACTGGAAGAATTAAATCAATTTGATTCATTTAATTCAATTGATTCATTTAACTAATTTGATTAATTTGATTTATGTGATTCATTTGATTCATTTGATTCATTTGATTCATTTGATTCATTTGATTCATTTGATTCATTTGATTCATTTGATTCATTTGATTCATTTGATTCATTTGATTCATTTGATTCATTTGATTCATTTGATTCATTTGATTCATTTGATTCATTTGATTCATTTGATTCATTTGATTCATTTGATTCATTTGATTCATTTGATTCATTTGATTCATTTGATTCATTTGATTCATTTAATTCATTTGATTCGTTTGATTCATTTGATTTATTTGATTCATTTCATTCATTTCATTCATTTGATTCATTTCATTCATTTGATTCATTTGATTCATTTAATTCATTTGATTCATTTGATTAATTTGGATCATTTGATTCATTTGATTCATTTGATTCATTTGATTCATTTGATTCATTTGATTCACTTGATTCATTTGATTCATTTGATTCATTTGATTCATTTGATTCATTTGATTCATTTGATTCATTTGATTCATTTGATTCATTTGATTCATTTGATTCATTTGATTCATTTGATTCATTTGATTCATTTGATTCATTTGATTCATTTGATTTATTTTATTCATATCTTTAATTTTATGCATTTCATGTTCAGTCATTCGTTTTATTTCATTCAATTTGTTAGTATGAGTCAATTTATTCTATTAATCTTATAACTATTTCTAAATATAATCTTAATTTTTATGTAATAACCTAATCTAATTTGATTCGTGTATATTATAATTTTGATTTCCATTAATTTATCTACTCATTCTATGAATTTAAAAACCTATTGTTTCATTTTTTGCTTTACTTTTTTATTTCGGTCGTTTTGTTGATTTCTATAATTTATTCAGTTTATTCGAGATTTTATTCGTGCAAGATTAGGAACTGTTTTCATCCCACCTCTAGTTGGGTGCCTACTTCTCGTGAGTTCTGCAAAATAATCCAATAGTGAAATGTGTAAGAAATGTCTCATCTCACTGCTAGGTGGATTAAATCGGTTTTTTATTTTGAAGATACATGTTCTGACTTTTCAATTTTACATTTCAAGACTAGCAAATCTCTAGCGAATTTGAAAATTCATTGATGACATTGATGTTGAAACTGCATGAGTCCCGCTTAAGTAAAGTTTTGGCAAATTGGGTAGTCTGTAATCAGAAAACTCATATTTTTTATTATCATGGTCACGTTGGCTATGTTTAGACGAGAGGGATTTCTTTTATTTTATAATTTGTAAAAGTTATGTAACGTTTTTTTTTTTTTATTTATTAATTAATATCAACAGACACAGTGTGGTCCTAATGATAATTTCTTAATCTATTTAAAAAGTCAACATGTAATCTGCTACGTGGAATGTGAAGATCGAACTCGGATGACACTCTGTTGAAGGTCCGCTGCAAACCAATGATGGCACCGTTTACTCCATAGTTAGTCCGGCGAAGAGGTAATCGGAGGAATAAATTATTGCGAAGGGCGCGAGGGCGAACGTTCATGTTTATCGCACTGAGAAGCTCGGGGCAGTCAATTCGATCTTGCAAAATATCCGAAATCGTCATAGCACGGAATAGATCCCGTCGCACTTGCAATGTATCGAGTCCAATAAGCAAACCCCGGCTTTCATAACTTGGCAGCTGGTGAGGGTTGCTCCAAGGCAATCGACGAAGGGCAAACCGAACAAATCTGCGCTGTACTGTCTCAATTCGATGGACACCGTTGAGATAATGAGGGTTTAACACAACTGAACAATATTCCAGAGTTGATCGAACGAGTGAGCAGTAGAGAGATTTCAAGCAGTAAATATCTGAAAAGTGCTTAGATATTCTCATTATGAACCCCAAACAGCGTGATGCCTTTGCGACAATATAGCTGATATGCTGTTTAAACGTCAGTTGTTCATCGAGAAAAACTCCGAGATCTTTGACGCAATTCGCTCTGTCAATTGTGGATTCAGCTAGACAGTAATTGAATCGAATTGGCTTTTTTTTCCTCGAGAACGTAATGACCGTACATTTCTTGGGGTTTAGGGTCATTCGGTTGATCTCGCACCATTCCGCAAAGGTTTCCAGTTGACGTTGAAGGAAAGCTGCATCATCAGTATTCCGTATTCTATGGTATAACTTGAGGTCGTCGGCGAAAGACAACCGTGGTCCTTCTAAACAAAAGTTAACGTCGTTGAAATACAGAAGAAAAATCAATGGACCGAGATGGCTGCCTTGCGGAATACCAGATGAAGCAAAGAACTCTTCGGATACACAATCACCTATCTTGACTGCTAGACGACGATCACTGAGATACGATTGCATCCAACGGAGAATATTAGTACCAAAGCCAAGTCTATCCAATTTTGCCACTGCAATAGCGTGATTTATCTTGTCAAAAGCAGCTGAAAGATCCGTGTAGATAACGTCAGTTTGAAGGCCGTCCGACATAGCATCTGTAACATATGTTGTGAACGACAGAAGATTCGTAGATGTTGAACGTTTCGGCATAAATCCATGCTGAGTCTCGGAGATATACTGTTTGCAGTGGCTGGAGATGGGTTCCAACACAGCCATTTCAAACAGCTTAGGAACTGCGCTTAGCGTTGTAATACCACGGTAATTGTCAACTACCTTTTTATCACCTTTTTTGTGAACTGGAAACATGAAGGACGATTTCCAGAGTTCGGGAAATACTCCGGTTGATAGCGACAATTGAAACAGATGACAAAGAGGTTCAATTAGACCGGCAGAGCATTTTTTTAGAATAATAGTTGGTATACCATCTGGGCCTGCCGAGGTTGAAGCCTTCATTTTGCTAATCGCCAGTTGTACCATATTATTGTCGATATTGATAGAGTTCAAAGACTGGTATGATTGAGGTACATTGAGAGCCGCGCGTGAAGCCTGGGTCGGTGTCAGTTTCTCGTTGGAGAAAACACTCGCGAACTTTTCAGAGAATAGTTGGCAGATCTCCTGTAAACTAGAGCTCATACGTCCTCCATAGCTCATCGTTGAAGGCAACCCGGATTCCTTTCTTTGCTCGTTTACATGCTTCCAGAATGTTTTAGGTTCGGACTTCAATTTACGTTGCACGTTTCGCAAGTAATCGGCATGGCAACGCTTCGATGTCTTTTTATAGACTTGGTTAACATGAACGTAGTGTTGTCGCAGCACGTAGCCCCCAAACTTGGAGTACTTCTTCAGAGCGGCTCTTTTAGTCGCTTTTAACCGTCTCAGCTCGGCAGTGTACCACGCTGGGTGCTTAGATTGAAGGCCACTTCTTTTGGGTACATAGCGATCGATAGCATAGCTCATAACATTGGAGAAGGTCTGCACTGCAACGTTGACATCATCATTGTCGAGAATTTCAGTCCAGTGGATATTCGACAGGAAGTCAATAATGCTATTATAGTTGGCTTTTCTAAAATTATAGCTGACGGTGTCAGAAGCATTGCAGTCATGCTTCACTCGAATCGCTTCAAGCAATATATGCAGGGGAGGGTGATGTCTAACAGTCTTGACCAGGGGGAACGGTGCTGCGGTAACTTTTGGCGCGTAGTCAGATTTGCTCGAAAAACAGAGATCAAGGATTCTGTTGTTCTCGTTCACCACATTATTCGTTTGGTGCAGCAGATTTAGACTGTAGCAGTCAAGCAAACTGGTGATACCAGCATGAAAAGATGACAATTCGGGATCAGCGAACATAAATCCGTCAGAAGCAGAGCGCCATTTTAATCCGGAGAAATTGAAATCACCAACAATCAGGATCTCATCAACCGGGCTTGCTTGAGCGGAAATCCGTTCCAGTGACTCAGTATGTGAATCAATCAATGTCGAATCGCGAGTGCGGTCCGGTGGAAGATAAACCACGCAAAGAAAAAGTGCGTAGCCAGCCAGTTTGATTCGCACCCACACCTGCTCGACACAGACCCCCAAAGTATCTTCAATCAGTTGCGCTTTCAATCGACGATGGATAGCCACAAGTACCCCGCCGCCGGTAGCCTTGAGACTGTTACGTGAGCTGCGATCAGTTCGGAAAACATCGTAGTTGGCACCAAATGCTTGCACTGACAGAGTGCTATCGCTAAGCCACGTCTCTGTGAGGGCGATTATGTCGAAGCATTCATCCGAACTTGCTACCAAATAATCTTCGATTACTGAATTCATACCACCGGCATTCTGGTAATATATTTGTAGGTTTGAATGCCGCGATTGACTGGAAGCGAGGAGCTGATCAATGCTTGCATTAACAAAATCAGGTTCGTACTTGCCGTTGGTATCGATTTGGAAGACCCCTTCACCACTCCTGCACACAGGACCGGGACGACTGGTGAACGCTGGCTGCAATGGCTCGACTGTGGCAGGGGGATCTAGGGCTTCCATAGTGCTAGCAGCAGTGCGTCCCAGGGTGCGATGAGTCATACCAGCATAGCATAGAGTGCTTAGTCCTTCTGTGATCGTTGTAGAGCCGAATGTGCTATGAAGAGACGTGCTCGTTACGATGGGATCCAAATTTTGTTTTTGACATTGAAGATTCACAGCGGCGGTAGAGTTGTGTTCATCAGCAGACTGTAAGTGAAATTTACATTGAGGGCGTGCAGCATCTTGTATTGCTTCGGAAAGACATATACCCTTCTTGGCTTTACCTGACACAGAAGAAGTCGCCGATTCGCCAGGTAAACCAAAATCGCTCGCCGGGATACAAGAAGTTGGACAGATGAGTTTATCCGGAACAGCTTGGCGCTACTGTTCACCACCAGATGGATTCTTCTCCGCCGCAATCCTGATGATAGGTCGTTGGATTTTTGAATTGGTCACAAATTCACGAAAGTAGATGTTCTCCGGCCAAGAGTCTTTGGACAGAGCCTTATCCCTGTATGATTTGCTAACGCCAACTTTGAAAGTAATGAAGCTCAAAGTTGAGAGATCCTTGTCCTTAGGAACTAGACGAACTATTCTCGGTTGCAGATTCTCCCCCAGACAATCTTTCACAAGGGTAGAAACTTCATCATCCGTCGTGCTGGGATCGAATGCTGACAAGTAAACCCATAACAGCTCCTCAGGTGGTGAAATTGTTTTTATTGTTTCAAACGCAGCTTTGGATCCACGAATATTTGGAATTTTTGTTTTGAGCGAATCATCTTCCCGTTTGCGCTTAGGCGTGTTTGAAACTGGATTATATTCAGCAATTCGATTCCAAGGCGTTATAGTTGGGGATAGCGGTTTTGAGTCAACTTTAACCGAGAGAGCTTTGACGACATCTTTCAAATCAGCTATGTCGTTCTTTATAGATTTCAGAGAATTGTTGTCAGGCACTATGTCGCAACAACGCGAAGCCATTCTACGAAAATTATCATTCGAGAATAAGTCAGCACAGCCGTCGCACATCCAGAATAGATTCCGTGGGTGGGTTCCCAGGACGTCACGAACATCATAATCCATCTTGACGCATATCATGTGGAACGAATTTCCGCAGTATCCACGACATGTGATTCGATCAGAATCATTAACCACTTTCGAGCAGTTCTTACAAGCCATGCTGTTGATGTAGAAATAACGCCTAGCGGGTATGCAATATGCGCAGGAAAACGCTAACGGGTAACGTGCGTCAATGGAAGCGAACTTGCACGCAACGTGCGACAACTCAACTACCCACCAGCAGATGTCGCTTTTGGCGAAAAAATTGAGCGTAACGTCTGTGCAGTGATAATGTCAAGTGAAAACAAAAATCACAACCAAAAACAATCACTTTCACGAATCACACCGGTAGATATAATCGTGCTTGAAATCACGAAATTTCAATGCACACGTACTACCGAATAAAACGATATACAGATAAAACGAGAATAAAAATAATCGCGAGTGTAAAACACTAAAAAATCAAAAAAAAACTATCAGCTCTACTGACGACCGGAATATAGCAAACAGTGATGCCAATCATGACTGAAAATTTCCAATATTTACGCCTATTAAGGGCCATAATGGAACAAATTGACATTTTACGAATCCCTCTCGACTA
The DNA here is from genome assembly GCF_030247195.1 of Topomyia yanbarensis. NCBI lineage: Eukaryota > Metazoa > Arthropoda > Insecta > Diptera > Culicidae > Topomyia > Topomyia yanbarensis. The sequence continues at coordinate 135,943,923 of NC_080670.1, read as the reverse complement.
AACATAGCGGTATATTTTCTGAACAGTTGGAGAAAAAAATATTGAAATCGGACCAGTACTTCTTTGAAAAGTCTTACTTGACCGCTTAAAAAACTCTACTTTCGGGAAAATGCGTTTAAAAATAATATACGGTGAATAACTCGATTGTAGTAACTTACTAGATAATCTATTATACCGGGTCCGCATAGCTCACCTTCCTCATCATGAAAATGTTCTTGGCTTACCACATTTTGTAGTTGGACTAGGCGACAAAAATTACAATCTTTCCAATATTCCGATGAAATGTTCCAATGTTGTTTAGTAAATTACCCCATGAAGCCGCAAATATTGCCTCATAGCTTCAATACGTTACTGTGATAAATTTGAGATGATTTTCACAATGTTGTTTTAAAAACAACATTGCGCATTTAAGGGTTAAATATTTATGCATTAATGCTCTGATCCAGTTTGCTTAACATGTATATAACATTAAATTTAAAATTTTCTCAAATTTTTGTAACCCTTTCTTTAAAGACTTTTTGATGTAATGGATCACCATTTTTTCTCAAATTTTGACAAGACTTCAGTCTCTGAGACAAATAACTGCACATGTTTCCATCAGGTATCGTCTGCTATACCTACATATTATATCGTATGGTCAAGGGATCCCAAATTTTCTTTTTCAGATAATTTTTTTTTCATTACTCTAATTTGCATAAATTAAAACACTTTCCATTGAAACAAAAGCGATAAAAACTTTCTGACACCTGTATTGTTTATCAGGGTGATCCATGTATTTACCATTAAAAATCGATCAATAAGTTAATTTGAGCGGAACCAAATCGGTTATCTCAAACTGAATTTGCTAGAGCTACAAATTTATTGTAATTAATTGTAGGATGTATTTCTGTTCCAATAAACATTTATTCCTTTAGAATAAAATAGGTTCCGAGTTTTCGATCTAATTTCTCTTATTCGATATACTAATCAGTGTTGTCCGTTATACCTAAGCTGACTAACTCTGACGAAAAAATCCGTACACCATACCGCAACGAAGCGAAATCGTTCATCACGCTCAGGCAAACGGTTTTCATAGTGTACGGATTTATTCGTCAGAGTTGGTCAGCTTAGTTATACCCATACTACGCTTACCCGTACTGTTAACAGCATGCAGGACTTTGAGTCAAGTTGAAAGAATTTACTAGAACTATTTTTTTGATGGGACAGAGGTTCTAAATAATTTTGAAATACCTAGAAAAAGGTTCCAAAAAGTCGGTGATCGTTGATTTTTTTTATTCAAAAGTACATAGAATATCGTTCATAACATCATAACTGCGAAAAAACGCCCAAAAAGTAATTTGTACTTTTTCGCATCTTCGGCATCCTACTTAATTCCGAACAAAAAATTTTTCCGTGTTTTAGTTTCATTTTTATTCGCTAAAAACTGATTGACATTTTTCCTCAATTTTGTTTTGAGTTTCATTTTATTTCGGGAAACTCTGATCGACAATTTTTGTTCAGAACTTTCTCAGCCATTATTTTCCGCACAACCTTTTTACTATCAATTTTCTTCGAATTTTTTTCCTCGGGAGAATCTGATCGACAGTTTTCTTCGAACTTTTCTCAATAACAATTTTCGTCGCGACTTTTTGTTTATCGTTTTTGTCCAAACATTTTTGAGTTTCATTTTTCCTCGGAAGAAATTACTTGTCATTTTTCGTCGGAGATTTCTCAGTTACTTTTTTCGGCGCGACTTTTTGTTTATCGTTTCTCTCTACCTATTTTTTGACTTTCATTTTTCGTCTGGGCGTGTCATATATGGATGATGAGAAAATCAATGTTCGGCTACAATATCTGATACCACTTACTTGAACCGCGGGCGAACGACTAGGAGGTTAAAGCCCCAATAAACAAACTTAACTTATTTGAACCGTGGCCATTAAAAGATTCCTGTCACATTTGGAAAAAATGGAATTTATTATAAAGAACACATCTAGGAAATAGACGGGCAGGGTCAGCTAGGATTTCGTCCTAGCTGACCCTGCACGCACAAAACGCAATGCGATAGTATCATTATATACGTTACATCTTTGCACATCCATAGTCTCCAATACGATTACCTGAAAAACAAACAATTGCCAAATTTGTGGCTGCTGTTCATATAATATTGACGGCAAAAACTGCGTCTAGTATCTCAAAATTAACAGTCAGCATCATCATTGAGGAAGTCGACACTGGTGGCCCGTAAGGGGACAAAAACAAAATGAAATCAGATATTCGCGAACATAGACATGGCAGTTACCACGATAATTATACGGAAGTGTACAAGATAGATATGAACTGCCACCAAGACGCGGTTGGTTATGAAAAATATTTCTCAGTCAGTAAACAGGTCAATCGCACGAGATCTGTTGGACAACAATTAGCGTTTATCATTTTCATTGTTTACATCGAGGAAATATATTAAAGACTCAAGGCTTCATTTAGCTAATCCATTGAACCGATTCAAATAAACGAATTGTATAATAAAAATTTAAAAGTTTCATAGAAAACTGAGTACAAAGACTGTCCCAACATTTATGGCTAGGGATGGCATCTAACAAAACTCATTTTATGCTAGATATTAGCCTGCATAAAGAAAGTTAATTAAATCATACGCAAATTGGATTTCTGTAATAGATTAGAGCACTGTACGCTTAATATAAACGTCAGGCATCTCACTCAAGCGTGCTAAACAAAAACATTTCAATTAGCTGATGACATAGTTGTAGCCGAGACGACAGTTTTTTTTATTTTCGCATCATTTTAATGCAATAGTATTTCTATTGACACTCAATTTCATTTTATGTGGGGAATGCGGGCCGTATTGAAACACTGTTAGTCTGGAAAATCGAACAATAAGCAAGAAAAACGTGAAATAGTAAACATGCCAACAAGTGGTAAACCCGCGATTTTTCTGAGGTGTTCAACAACCCACGAATCGTATATTACTAATTTTGTTGATACACAGAAACGTACACAGTAGCGGTAGGACTAACTGACGTGATTTTACACTTACTTTCCTTCGGATGTCAATTGATCAATTGATGCTAAACCACATATTAGTCAATCAACCATAATAAACTAAATGTTGCAACCACCAGCCATTTTAGTCGCTTTCGATGGTTTCTAATTATTGTCTATGTAAGTTTGAAAACGACGTGTCGATAGATTGATCAGACATCAGTAGGTTATCACGGAGAGCGACTAAAATGTTGCAACTAGTTGAGTCTATAAGTCAATAAGGTGGGATTATTGTTTCGATTTCATGTTTTCATTATATTACAGTCTTTCGTTTTATTTTTGGTCTTTATGGAATAAGATGATAAGACATCACGGAGAAAAAAGCAAAAAGGAATCAATGAATTGAAATGGAGGGGAAGTAAAACGACTCGATATATGGAAAAAAATATTAAATAAAAATGTTGCGTTTTCAAATAAGCTTACCAAAAAAATCACAATTTCTTTTGTTATATAACCTATGAAATTTGCAATCACTTGAAACAAATTGAATTTTTTTAAGGTTGAACCAAATTTTTTATTTATTATTTTCTTTAAGTATTAAAATCATGTTAAAAAGATTGTGTAAAAATTTGGCAGTGGAATTCTTTGCGAGATATTACAATTATAAACATAAAACAAGGCAATTTTACACTAAATGCCCAGTGAAAGGCCTGTTATAACTGAAATATCTCGTAAAACACTTCGAGTTCCATTCTGAAATTTTCACATAATCTTCCTAATATTTATTTTAATTAAAATTTGATTTCGGGGGACTTTTAAAAAATATTTGCTTTTAACATTAGAATACCCCCAAAAAAGTTTTAAATTTGCAGAATGCGAGTCATTCCACGATTTACAACTATAATTTTAGTTCCTTCCAATATTTTTGCATTCTTTAGCTGAAAATTATAGACACGATTTTTTTTACTTTGGCTGAATTAGATATTTTTTTCAAGTTATGAGTTTTTGAACTTTATAAAATACTAGCTAATACCCATCGCGCGTTGATGCGACTTTCAACGAAATAGGAGGAAACCACAATTTGTTCCGAAGCGCAATCTTGTAGGCAGATAATCCCCATCAATAGCACACAAACACGGTCCATAACAAATTCCTACTATGCATAAATTTTTACGGCAATTGGTTAAGCCGTTTGGGAATCCATAAATCATATACATACAAATATCGACTTTTAATAATATAGTGATTTTTTAAAAGACTGTCCCAACATTTATGGCTAGGGATGGCATCTAACAAAACTCATTTTATGCTAGATATTGGCCTGCATAAAGAAAGTTAATTAAATCATACGCAAATTGGATTTCTGTAATAGATTAGAGCACTGTACGCTTAATATAAACGTCAGGCATCTCACTCAAGCGTGCTAAACAAAAACATTTCAATTAGCTGATGACATAGTTGTAGCCGAGACGACAGTTTTTTTTTATTTTCGCATCATTTTAATGCAATAGTATTTCTATTGACACTCAATTTCATTTTATGTGGGGAATGCGGGCCGTATTGAAACACTGTTAGTCTGGAAAATCGAACAATAAGCAAGAAAAACGTGAAATACATATACAAAATATAAATACAAAAGTGGTAAACCCGCGATTTTTCTGAGGTGTTCAACAACCCACGAATCGTATATTACTAATTTTGTTGATACACAGAAACGTACACAGTAGCGGTAGGACTAACTGACGTGATTTTACACTTACTTTCCTTCGGATGTCAATTGATCAATTGATGCTAAACCACATATTAGTCAATCAACCATAATAAACTAAATGTTACAACCACCAGCAGCATTTTAGTCGCTTTCGATGGTTTCTAATTATTGCCTATGTAAGTTTGAAAACGACGTGTCGATAGATTGATCAGACATCAGTAGGTTATCACGGAGAGCGACTAAAATGTTGCAACTAGTTGAGTCTATAAGTCAATAAGGTGGGATTATTGTTTCGATTTCATGTTTTCATTATATTACAGTCTTTCGTTTTATTTTTGGTCTTTATGGAATAAGATGATAAGACATCACGGAGAAAAAAGCAAAAAGGAATCAATGAATTGAAATGGAGGGGAAGTAAAACGACTCGATATATGGAAAAAAATATTAAATAAAAATGTTGCGTTTTCAAATAAGCTTACCAAAAAAAAATCACAATTTTTTTTGTTATATAACCTATGAAATTTGCAATCACTTGAAACAAATTGAATTTTTTTAAGGTTGAACCAAATTTTTTATTTATTATTTTCTTTAAGTATTAAAATCATGTTAAAAAGATTGTGTAAAAATTTGGCAGTGGAATTCTTTGCGAGATATTACAATTATAAACATAAAACAAGGCAATTTTACACTAAATGCCCAGTGAAAGGCCTGTTATAACTGAAATATCTCGTAAAACACTTCGAGTTCCATTCTGAAATTTTCACATAATCTTCCTAATATTTATTTTAATTAAAATTTGATTTCGGGGGACTTTTAAAAAATATTTGCTTTTAACATTAGAATACCCCCAAAAAAGTTTTAAATTTGCAGAATGCGAGTCATTCCTTCCAATATTTTTGCATTCTTTAGCTGAAAATTATAGACACGATTTTTTTTACTTTGGCTGAATTAGATATTTTTTTCAAGTTATGAGTTTTTGAACTTTATAAAATACTAGCTAATACCCATCGCGCGTTGATGCGACTTTCAACGAAATAGGAGGAAACCACAATTTGTTCCGAAGCGCAATCTTGTAGGCAGATAATCCCCATCAATAGCACACAAACACGGTCCATAACAAATTCCTACTATGCATAAATTTTTACGGCAATTGGTTAAGCCGTTTGGGAATCCATAAATCATATACATACAAATATCGACTTTTAATAATATAGTGATTTTTTAAAGTTTTATAAATTTAATAGAATTGGACATTTTTCATTCCCTGATAACTGAGAAACTATTAGATTTCTGGAAAAAAGCATTAAATAATAAAAGCTGCGTTTTCGGAAGATCTCGGCGGATTTTTTTGTAATCTTTGTTTTTGTTAAATAATTTATGTATTATGCAAATATTAGTAACAAATAATTTTTTTTTTCAGGGTAGAGCCAAAAAAAAACTTTTTAGTTTTTTCAAATAATTTATAATTATATCGAGAAGATTGTGTACAAATTTCAGAAAGAAATTCGAACTATTTTACGAGATATTTCAATTACAATAGGCCTATCACTAGGCGTTTGGTGTAAAATTGCCTTATTTTAAGTTTATAATTGTAATATCTCGCATAGTATTTTGATATCCACTCCCAAATTTTTGCACAATTATTTTAACATGATTCTTAATATTTAAAGAAAATAATAAGTAAAAAAAAATTGGTCCAACTTTAAAAAATTCAATTTGTTTCAAACAATTGCAAATTTCATAAGTTATATAACAAGTATATTATTCTACACCTTTCAAACGTGTAGCTTAGAACACCTTGCGTTTTCCAGCACCGTCAAGGATTGTCATATTCGGTTAGCGCATAAATACTGAGAATCTCTAGAATATCCATTGTTGCAACGAGAGTAAATTGTAACTTGTAAATAAAAATAAATAATAAAAATCAAATTAAACATCAATAATTCGTTGATGTACTATAGCCTTTCTTGTGACAAAGAACATGGATTGTCTTAGATTTGGCTTTGTTTTCATTAAGAACTTTTCAAAATTTCGTTTAGTTTCTAGTGACAATATGAAGTAATTAGAACTAAAAGCTTTATGCCGGGGCGGGTAAAGCGTAGTTGGTAGAACGATTGCTTTGTACGCGGCTCATCACGGTTCGTTCATCAATCCCGGAAAAGTTAAGTCGCGGTCTCTCGCACCCAAACACCCCATCGCCTTGAAATTCGTTTATTTAGCTCAAAAAGAAAGAGCGTGCTGTTTTTTCTGTGGTCTGTGATCATTGTATGCATAAAACTAGCGCGTCTGTACATCATTGAAATGATGCCTGGCGGCAGTCATAGAACATATTGCTTCGAGCTGACGGAACGTAGCTACTACTACGAGGTCAGACAGCAAACTGACGATTTTTTCTTATGGGCTGCTTTTATATGTGTGTCGCGATTCATTGGATGGCAAAGAGGCGGTCCTAGCAACGCTCGCTGCTTGGTTGAATTGTTCGGACCAATCAGCGCAGATAATTACCACTTTCACAAAATACATTATTTTTGTTATTTATAGTAATAGTACATTTTACGGAATCAAATACAATATACGTGCACATATTTCCGATCAGATAGTGCTAAAATATAGCGATTTCGATCAGTACAACAAAAGTTATTCGCATTTGAAAACTGGGAAAATATCTCAGCAGAAACTTTGAAGCGGAACCCCTATATTGAAACATTAGAAGTATTCTACTTCAAAAGTAAGGAGCAATTTTTGGACTATCTTAACGGCCAGGACAATTTCTAGACTATTTAAACTAGGAGTAAAGTTCAATATACATGGTGAACAATTCTCTAAAACTAAAGGGGGGAGAGTGTCAGTGGGTAACTAAACATAATAGGGGAAACCGAAGAGATTTGAAACAGAGGCGAGTTGAAACAGTGCCCATTACTAGTGCAACAGTAACGTTAGTAATTCAACCATACACTGATTGAATATATTCGTAGATCGCTAGGAATTAGTTTCGTACAGAAAATTTTCATAAAATATATGAATTTTTCGTACATATAATGAATCGTTCGTAGTTCTATTGAAGCACTTTTATTTTTTATTACGAGTTTTTCGTGAAAACCACGAAACGACTTTCGTTGGCTTATTACGAAATGGCTTCATTAGGCAAACGAATTGTTCGCTGGTATTTACGAAAGCCTTTCACCATTCGTCAAACCGTCAACGTCAAAGGAGTTTCAATAGAGGTAGAATATGGAGTCATTGTCGCTATACGTCAGATAATTGTTGATCATCAGGACGGTCTCGGTCTGACTATTTAGTAGCCGTATCCGTGTCCGCCGGATTCAGGAAGATTTCCTGAACCTCTTTCGCTTCTATTTGATCAAGAACCGGAGCAGTACGGATTCAGTTGAGCCATCGCGAACTGCTCGTTGGTTTTGTATGAATAAGTTTGAGTTTTTCTCTGCAGGAGCAATGTCAAAATAATATGCTATTAAATACGAAAAACCCTCTTAGATGAACAAAATGAATTCGTGCGACCAACGAGATTGCTCGTAATATACACAAACAATTATTAAAATAAACAAAACCTTTCGTTTCATTCACGAAAAATAATGTTGTTTTCAACGACGACATTCGTGCAATGTATACTAAATAAGTTAAATTTACGAAAACTTTTGTTCATCAAGCGGCCATACCACATACCACAATAAAATCGATTTTGCCGGATCAATTTCTTTAATTAAAAAAAAAAATCGGTGTTGTCAAACAATGATCCCAAAAGATCGAATGAAAAAATAAGACGATAATAAATACGAAAACTTTTCTAAGATGATCGAAAAGAATTCGTGCGACCAACGAAATCGTTCGTAACATACATAAATGTTTATTAAAATAAACGAAACATTTCGTTTCATTCACGTAAAATGATGCACTGTACGCTTAAAAAGTTAAATTTTCGTTTATAAAGCGGCCATTTCTTCACACCACAAACTTTCTAGTCCTCAACAATGATGAGCAGGTTGAAATAGAATCGAATTTGTCAGATCGGTGCTGTCAAACATCGATCCTAAAAGATCGAATGCGACCAACGAAATGGTTTGTAATGTACATAAACGTTTATTAAAATAAACGAAACATTTCGTTTCATTCACAAAAAATAATGTCGTTATCAGCTATTACATTCGTGCAATGTAAACTAGGTAAGTAAAATTTACGAAAACTTTCGTTCATCATCCGGCCATTTCTTCGTACCACGATAAAATCGATTTGGCCACATCGCTTTCTTTAAATTAAAAAAATCCGTGTTATCAAACATCGATCCCAAAAGATCGACTGAAAACAATAGGTTTGTTCCAGTACACGGAAGTCACTCCGGAGTAAACAGGAGCAAAAAATCTTGGCTCCTTTTTACTCCGGTTTGCTATCAGAAGAAGAAAAAAGAGAAGAAGAGAGTACTTCCAGTTTCTCCTGGTACTGGAACAGACCTAATAATAGGCTCTGAATACGCAAACCATTCTAAGACAAACGAAATAAATTCGTTCGAGCAACAAAATCGTTCATCATATACATAAACATTTAAAGAAATAAACGAATCATTTCGTTTCATTCACGAAAAATAATGTCGTTAACAATCCTGCAATGTACACTAAATATGTAAAATTTACGAAAACTTTTGTTCATCATGCGGCCATTACTTCACACCACAATCTTTCTAGTCCCCAATAGAAATTTTCAAGGTATGATCAAGATTCCATTTGCACAAACGCGTCGCAAGTGATTTATGTAAATGTAATGCAAGCGTATGTAGAGGTAGATGGGATAAAATACACCCCTAAGAAAATATATTCATAACTTAGCTAAAGACCATCAATTGGGAGAATTTAATTAATGATATTATTTAGCCAACATGTTACTCTGAAATCACAATCGCTTTGCAAAATATTCAGGAACGTGAAAAATATTCAATTTTTCAAAATCATTATAAATTGCTCTTTGAAAAGGCCAAAACACACCTGTGCAGGGGTAAAATGCACCACAACAACGGGGCACAATACATCATAACAAATATCGAAAAAGCTAATTTTATTGCAGAAGGTAGCAAAAATTACAGCATTCGAATTAAAAGCCTATGTGTATTCTATTTCACTTCGGTTATGTCTCTGACATTACCTACCCATCTTTTTTAGTTACCAATACCATTCGATGTAAGAACACCCAACTTAAAGATTTTATACTAATTTCATTGTAAATTATCGTAAAATTGAACATTAATTGAAAAACTAAAGGGTTGTGTACAAGACACGACCACGATGATATCAAAAATTCAACCGTTTTTGTGAGCCAGCCATATTCGTCGATACATCCTGTAATGCCATCGACTTATTTAGGACTACACACAAAAGGTAACAAATCGTATCCTCTACAGAATCTACTACACAATTTTTTTGATTATTTCCCAACAAATCGCGCAAAAATCTGTTTGTTCTGCACAGCACCGCGCAAATAATTGACGTTGGAAAACAAATCGGCAACTTCAGATGCCAAACACTTAGAAACGATAGAAGCATTTTTCCGTCAATGTCACTTTTCTGATTCAAATTTTTGTAGGTATTTTCTTGCTTCCGTCCAATTCGTCAGTTTATTGGTTTTATCGTACATTTTTCGGATATAACATAGAAAATAACTAACCCGATAAGAGGGAAGTTATTTTTCAAAGCACGCAATGGAAATTTCATTTATAATTCTGCTGAGAACGATTTTGTGGTCCTAATAAGGACCGTTTGTTATGAATATTATTTCACCGTTTCCTTGCCAATAACAATGCGAGTTTTGTACACGTCTAGTGATGGAAGCAATTTTGAGAGCGCCTTTGTTTGCTGCTGCTAACGGGGAGCGTTCCTTCCAGGAACTAACGAAGCAAGTCACCGGCGATAAACGAACTGATTTCAACGATGATCAAATAAAAACTGAAAACATTTTCCTACAGACAATTCGTTTTACCTATCTCAGATGTGGTTCATCGCGAAAAAGGCGGTGCCAACAAGTAAATCACCAATCAAACCACGGCTAATTAATGCGTTTTCAAAATCATTTCTATCAAAATTTACAGTAATCGTATCCTCTACGGAATCTACTACACAATTGTTTTGATTATTTCCCAACAAACCGCGCAAAAATCTGTTTGTTCCGTGCAGCACAGCGGAAATAATTGACGTTGGACAACAAATCGGCAACTTCAGTTGCCAAACACTTAGAAACGATAGAAGCATTTTTCGTCCAGGTCGCTTTTCTGATTCAAATTTGTATTTGTATGCTTCCTTCCAATTGGTCAGTTTATTCACAGAGAACAGACATCCATGATCGAACAAAAATATTCAAAAAACGTGTGTAAACATTTGAATTAACATACGATAAACACTAGCGCCGCCCACCAACCTATCCCAGCTATCAATCAAATCCATTCCGGAACCGGTTCGAAATCCTGAATGGATTCAGTATTGAGATATATGACGTTTAAAATACGCACACTGAGATCTCGCAATTTTATACTACCGCCCTCCCCTTAAGCCCACAAGCGGTTTGTTTTCCTCCCAATTCGCAGTGCAAATGATTTGTTTTCCTCCCAATTTAAACGTCAAAACGGCACAATACCAACGCAGCTGGATAAGTCTATGGAATGTTGCTCAAAGAAAATAACCGATTCCGACTCTATCGGTTGATGCATTTGAGCTGGAATGGCTGGAATCCATGCTGGAAGTCCGAACCGGTCCCGGACTAGTTTGACTGGGTAGAGGAATAACCGCTGTCAATAGGGATCTTTAGGGGTCTGCGGGTTAAGGCATTTTCTGATGCAGATTGGTGCCGTGAGTTAATATCTCAATCCTTTTTCTATTTTTAAGCCCGAAACTATTGAAAAAAAAACATTTTTTGGGTTGTTTCCTTTTAGGACAATAACACATCCAAACCCATGCGACTTACACGACTCTATAGGTTGCAAAAGTGCAAAAGTGCCAGATCATGCTGTGTGGGGCGCTGTCCCGGTTAACAATGAGGCGAACGAGATATTTGCAGGTACGTCATTTGGTAGGACAACTGTCAGTTTCTTGGCTGAATTTAATTTGTTTTTTTGCCTTTCTCATATAAAGAAAGGCTATGCAATCACTGTAAAAATCGACTTTTTAACCGAGGCCCAGAGGGCCGAGTGTCATACACCATTCGATTCAGTTCGTCGAGATCGGCAAATGTCTGTGTGTGTATGTGTGTGTGTGTATGTGTGTGTCATTTAAACTCACACAATTTTCTCAGAGATGGCTGAACCGATTTTCGCAAACTTAGTTTCATCTGAAAGGTATAACGCTCCCATAAGCTGCTATTGAATTTTTAATTGATCCGACTTCCGGTTCCGGAGTTACGGGTTGAAGAGTGCGGTTACACAGCAAATTCCCATATAAACTGGTACCATCATGATGTTCAAATGATGTAAAACATATTAAAATTGATGTAACATTACTCTAGTTTGCGGGTCTGGATCACTAATGATCAATTAAAGCAGCTTTGACCACATTGGCCATCTATGACGGTTCATGACGCCCCCGGGGAACCCGCCAAGTTCCTAAGCTAATATCACACCCATTCCCCAACGAATTCTCTACCGATTTTTACAAACTTGATTTCAAATGAAAGATACAGTAATACCATTGACTGCTGCTGAATTTCATTCGGTTCTGACTCTTGCTTCCGGAGTTACAGGGGTGTTAGTAAGGATACACTGGAATTTCCCATATAAATCGGTACATGTATGTGTGTATGTATGTATGTATGTATGTATGTATGTATGTATGTATGTATGTATGTATGTATGTATGTATGTATGTATGTATGTATGTATGTATGTATGCATGTATGTGTGTATATGTGCGGATTTGTTAACAAAATGTCCACATCGGTTTCTCGGAGATGGCTGAACCGATTTTTACAAACTAAGATTCAAATGAAAGGTATAATATTCCCATAGGTTGCTATTGAATTTCATTTTCAACCGACATCTTGTTCCGGATTACGAGTTGAAGAGTATGGTTACAAAACAAAATTTGTTGATTTGTCCACATCGGTTTCTCGGAATTTTCTGAACCGATTTTGGCAAACTTGATTTTAAATAAAAGGTCCATCAGCTGCTGTTGAATTTTGTGTGGATCCGAGTTCTGGTTCCTGAATTACAGGGTGATACGCACGATCACGCAGCAAATCCAAATTCTAACGAATCCTGCGATGATTGTAAAATGGTGATTTTTTTTCCAAAATGTAAACACAACTGTTGAATTTGTAGATCTAGGTCACCAACAGTCATTCAAAGTCTCTTTGGCCACACTGGCCACCATTGATGGATCCGGAAGCATCCAAATTCAGAATAACGGTTATAATGGTTTCTCGAAAATGGTTAGAACGATTTGATCAACTTAGTCTCAAATGAAAGGTGTTGCGTCCCCGGAAACTGATATTAAATTCCATCTCCATCCGACTTCCGGCTCCGGAGTTACGGGTTGTGGAGTGCGATCACATAGAAAACTCCGATTCAAACCGATACCGCGATGAATGCAAAAAGGTGCTCTTATATATACTTACCAAGTGTAATAAGAATGAAAGACATTTCCATAATGTTATATTGAACGAACCAGCTATTAAATCATAGTTTGGAGAAATGAGAAAGGCACAATTGCACCTCTAGGCGGATTAAAACAGGTTTTTTAATTTAAAAATCAGAAAAGAAGAATTAAGGTTTGAAAATGATATGAGTGTACTCGTAAGGACACCCGCTATCAATGTATATGAAAAACTGACACAATTTTTCCAAATTAAAGATCCCTATTCTGTCGAACTCAGCCACAAAAAACATGACAGTACCGCACCTGGTTTGGATATCCCAACCAAGGATGCAAAATTCCTACCTTTTCTGCGGCTGTAATTTTTCTGCGTACATTCTCATTTCTCTTTCAACGCTACTGTCGTTCGCTATTGCAGGACGCCCAGCGCTGTACGGCAGTCTATAAGCAAAGCAGTAACATGACAAAAAATACTGCGCCCAGTACAGCCACCAGACGCGAGCGGAACAGCTTCTCATTTCTTATTTTACACTTCTTGATATTTTTAATCTATTCAATATTTTCAATCACAAACGACAACAATGAGTGCGGTTCGTTTATGCCACGACCGGCATTAACGCTTTCGAGTGCAGGCCTCTCCCTTTGACTATGCAGAGAAAAGTGTACAAAACGAGAGAACAAACTTTACTACGCTACACTCTCACCGAGCAGTCGGAGTACAGCAGCAAAACAAAAATGTATTCTACTGCTGTACGGGAAAATGTACTCGGTTTGGCTACCGTTCTGGCAGGAGCTGTAGTGATGCGTCGCAGTAGCGGGCTGTACGGATTGTGCAAATGTAAATATACAGAAAAAAAGTAGTTTACCGGTGCCTTTGGCATCCCTGATCCCAACTACCTTTGAAACCAACTACGTTCGAGATTTTACACAAGTTGAATGCTGAAGATGGACGTCTGTTCTCTGTGGTTTATTTGTTTTATCACACACATTTTTCGGATATTATTATAGAAGATAACTAACCCGATAAGAGGGAAGTCATTTACCAAAGCACGAAATGGAAATTTCATTTGTAATTCTTTTGAGAACGATTTTGTGGTCCTAATAAGGACCGTTTGTTGTTAATATTATTTCACCGTTTCCTCCAAAAGCAATGCGACTTCTGTACACGTCTAGTGATGGAGGCAATTTTGAGAGCGCCTTTGTTAGATGCTGCTAACGGGAAGTATTCCTTCCAGGAACTAACGAAGCGGGTCGCCGGCGACAAGCGAACTAATTTCAACGATGATGAAATGCAAGCTGAAAACATTTTCCTATAGACAATTCGTTTTACCTATCTCAGATGTGGTCCATCGTCAAAAGGCGGCGCTAACAAGTAAACCACCAATCAAAGCACGGCTAATTAATGCATTTACAAAATCATTTCTATCAAATTCTACGGTAATCGAATCCTCTACGGAATCTGCTACACAATTGTTATGATTATTTCCCAAACCACGCAAAAATCTGTTTGTTCCGTACAGTACAACGGCAATTATTGGCCATTTGTTTATGATAATCGTCCGTACACTACTCGTCTACCATCAAGTATCGAATGATAAGGTAAAAAAGAAATTCAACACACACACATATATATATATATATATATATATATATATATATATATATATATATATATATATATATATATATATATATATATATATATATATATATATATATATATATATATATATATATATATATATATATATATATATATATATATATATAACTTTTCCTTGTTTGACTTCTTAAATGCTCTGTATTGACGGCTCTCTCATTCGTTATCGAGCACTCAGTCGAGATAGAAGTCTTTTGTCATCGGTCCGTACACTCTATAGCGACAAATAGTGTTAATCCGCGTTCAAGGTTATTTGCACACTCTACGCCTAGTTGAGGTTTCAGTATTTTTTCCCTTCTTTTGTGTTTCTGTTTCTGTACCGTTAGCCGGTCAGTGATGTGAAGCAGTGTTCTTCTAGTAAGCCGTCTGGATACCGTTAACTACACAAGCTAAGTATTAGTTTTCGTTTCGCCTTCTTGGTGGTCTTAATAACGTGCACTGGGCAATAGGCCCGTGCAAAAATGACTTCCCCTGACGGCGGTTCGTCTCAAGGTGAGATGGACGTCGAAACAAAATCGGCTCCCCGGCTCAAAGTATATCCGAGCTCGGCCACCGGGCCATTTGTGATCTTCTTTCGGACCAAAGAAAAAAAGTGTTTGAATCTGTTGCAGATTTCTCGCGTTCTGACAGACCGGTATTCGGCCGTGACAGAAATATCGAAAATTCGCCCTGATAAGCTTCGGGTGGTTGTTAACAGTTCAACTCAGACAAATGATATTGCTGGCTACGAGCCCTTTACGAGGGAGTACAGGGTGTATATTCCAGCTAGCAGGGTTGAAGTCAGTGGGGTCGTTTCCGATTCGAGTCTGAATTGCGAGGACCTACTAAAATATGGGACTGGCTGTTTCAAAGACCCCATGCTTAAGCCAGTGAAGGTACTGGAATGCAAACGTTTGCATTCAGCATCAGTCGCAGCTGACGGGAAGAAAATATACGTCAACTCAGACTCTTATCGGGTGACCTTCGCCGGCTCTGCCCTGCCCAATTACCTCCTCTTTGACAAGGTTCGTCTACCTGTTCGCCTCTTTGTGCCGCGGGTCATGAACTGTACTAATTGCAAACAATTGGGACACACAGCCTCCCATTGTAGCAATAAAGCCCGCTGTGGGAAATGCGGTGGGAATCATGCGGATCTAACTCCTTCTCTAGGACGAACCATCAACCGAATTTGTGTCGATAATGCTGCCATTCTTGCAGCAAATTCCAAGCTGAAAGCATCTAGTTCCCCGGGTCCAGATGGCGTTCCTTCGATTTTTGTCAAAAAGTGCATCAGCGGGCTTCTTGAACCACTTCGGCGAGTCTTTGTGCTATCACTCAATACTGGAACATTCCCTTCCTGCTGGAAAGCAGCGCACATGTTTCCAGTTCACAAAAAAGGAAACAAATCGAACATTGACAATTATCGAGGAATCTCGTGTTTAAGTGCAGTATCAAAACTATTCGAGCTGGTTGTCTTAGACCCTCTTTTCTTTCACTGCAAACACTACATTGCAGACGATCAACACGGATTTATGCCTAAACGATCGACAACGACTAACCTGCTCTCGTTCACAACATATGCAATGGATGGATTCGCTGACGGATTGCAAACCGATGCTATTTACATGGATCTATCTGCGGCCTTCGACAAAATCAATCATGATATCGCAATAGCGAAGCTGGACAAACTCGGTATTCATGGACAACTTCTGCGCTGGTTTCGTTCCTACCTCGATGGAAGGCAACTTCAAATCAGCATTAAGGACTGTCTATCTACACCATTCTTCGCTACATCCGGCATCCCACAAGGAAGCCATCTCGGTCCAGTGATATTCCTCCTCTACTTTAATGACGTCAACATCAAATTACAAGGACCCCGCCTTTCTTTTGCCGACGACATGAAAATTTTTCAACAAATACGGGATAAAACCGATGCCGAGCTTCTTCAGAGGGAATTGGACAGCTTTAGTACGTGGTGTGATCTAAACAGAATGGTTTTAAACCCGAGCAAATGCTCAATCGTTACGTTCACGCGGAAACGCCATCCGATTCAGTTTAACTACCATCTCTTCGACTCGAGTATTCCAAGACACTCTAACGTCAAGGATCTCGGAGTCATCATGGATTCGGCACTAACGTTCAAACCACATACATCATCCATTGTGGATAAGGCTTCAAGACAGCTTGGGTTCATCTTCCGAATAGCGAAAAACTTTAAGGACGTATACTGTTTAAAATCTCTCTATTGTGCGCTGGTTCGCTCAACACTGGAATATTGTTCTGCTGTTTGGAACCCTTACTACCAGAACGGTGTCGACAGAATCGAGGCCGTCCAACGCCGGTTCATACGCTTTGCACTCCGACATCTTCCTTGGCAAAACAGATTTCAGCTGCCGAGCTACGAAAACCGTTGTCAGTTAATACAGCTCGATACTCTAAGCATCCGGAGGGACTGCTCTCGAGCCCTGTTCGTCTCGGACTTACTGTCTGCCAGGGTGGATTGCCCTACAATCCTCGGACGCCTCGATCTTCAAGCTCGCGTTCGAGCTCTGCGCAATAACTCTCTTCGGCGAGTCCCATTCAGGAGAACTAACTATGGGCGCCAGGGCGCTGTTACCGGACTCCAGCGTGTGTTTAACAGTGTGGCGACGGCGTTTGACTTCAACCTGACAAGGAATTCGATAAAAACTAAAATAATTCGTATTCTGAAATGTAATTAGTTTAAGTAACCACCATTGGGGCCAAGGGGTCTGTTGGTGACGGTACAACAAATAAACAATAAACAATAAACAAATGATTCCTGTGGTAGAGATATCGAAAAGTGTCTCTACTGTGGGGGAAACCCACATGATCTCCCTTCATGTCCCGCGTACAAACAGCGCGAGGAAAATCTTAAGCGTTCCCTTCAGGGACGCTCTAAGCGATCTTTTGCAGAAATGCTTAAGATAGCTACGCCACCTGTCTCTACGAACATCTTTACCAGCTTGTCTACTGACGAAGGCGACTGTGATGAACCCCAGGAGGGAACATCTTCTGCTGTGCCTAGAAGTAGTAGAAAAAGGAAGAACATTTCCTCTTCCAAGCTTCGTCGTAAAGGCCAGAAGGTGTCTCTTCATGGTCCCCCTAAAATGACTACTCAAGGAAGTACTGTTGTAAAACCGAAGCAAGTCGCTCCCGGTCTCAGTAACCTGAGCTCAGAAAAGGAGTTCCCAGCACTTCCAGGAACATCAAAAACCCCAAGTGTTCCCATATCTCAACCAGAGAAAGAAAACAGTGCTGGCTTAATAAATTTCTCTGACATTGTGGACCGTATTCTTACAGCGTTGAACATTTCTGACCCCCTTAAAAGTATCTTGATAAGCTTTCTCCCCGCAGTAAAATCATTCTTGATGCAGTTCACTGCGAAATGGCCCCTCCTTTCAGCGATTGTATCCTTCGATGGCTAATTCATCGAACGAGGTCAAGGATTTAATCACTGTTCTACAGTGGAATTGCAGAAGTATTATCCCGAAAATCGATTCGTTTAAAATCTTACTAAATAATTTGAAATGCGATGCATTTGCCCTATGCGAGACATGGCTGAAGTTCCCTCCTGGGGTCAAGATCGTCGGCTTTGCCGACGACGTAACCTTGGAGGTCTACGGGGAGTCAATTCCTGAGGTAGAACTAACCGCAGAACACGCGATTAGCACGGTGGAGGAATGGATGAGCGCGAGAGGCCTGGAGCTCGCTCATCATAAGACGGAGGTAGTTATCGTCAACAACCGCAAGTCGGCACAACATGCAGTTTTCCATGTGGGAGAAGTCGCGATCACTTCACAGCGAAGTCTGAAGTCTCTCGGAGTCATTATAGACGACAAGCTGACCTTCGGCAGCCATGTCGACTATACGTGCAAGAGAGCGTCGACTGCTGTTGCGGCACTATCGAGAATGATGTCCAACAGCTCAAAGGTGTGCGCCAGTAGACGTAGGTTACTGGCAGGCGTTGCCGTATCTATCCTCAGGTACGGCGGCCCGTCATGGTCAAGAGCACTGAGGGTAACCAGTTACCTACAGAAACTGGAGAGCACCTACCGCGTGATGTGCCTCAGAGTGATATCTGCCTACCGCACGGTATCACACGATGCATCCTGCGTGATAGCGAGCATGATGCCAGTCGGGCTGGTCATTCGGGAAGATGAGGAGTGCTTTGAGCTACGTGGAAATAGGGGAGCCCGCGAGCGCACCAGGGTGACCTCGGTCGCCAGATGGCAGCGTGAGTGGGACAACTCCTCGAAAGGTAGGTGGACCCACCGGCTGATACCTAGCATATCGAGCTGGGTGGGAAGACCCCATGGGGAAGTTCACTTCCACCTGACACAATTCCTGTCAGGCCATGGCTGTTTCCGTCAGTACCTCCACAGGTTCGGACACGCGGAGGTCCCAGTCTGCCCGGACTGCCCAGGTGTAGATGAAACTGCCGAGCACATACTGTTCGTATGTCATCGGTTCGACGTCGAAAGAAGAGCAATGCTTGACGTCTGTGGCTGGGACACAACCCCGGATACCCTTATTCAGCGGATGTGTCAAACGGTGGAGAAGTGGAACGCAGTCTCGGCTGCTACCATCCAGATTGCCAGTAGGCTACAGGTAATCTGGCGAACCGAGCAACAGACGGCGGGCACGGCTAACTAGTGATTGGTTAGTTGGAGCGAAAAAAGGCCAAGCGCAAAATAAGAGAGTGAATGGTCTGTTCATGCCGAGGTAGGTTGGCGCAGCGAATGGCAACCGCGTAAGGGGTAAACCCAGCCACCCCGAAGCAAGACAGAAGAGTGAGTGTATATGCGTATAAGTGGACTGCCTCATGCCAAGACGGGAGGGTCGTAGCGTAGTATGTTGGAACTAAGCTATCGATGCCTCATGGCGTGGCAGAGGAGTGAAAGGGTGAGCATCCAAGTCAGTCTCACACTGCATGTTAAGGGTGAGCATAAAAGTCAGCCTCACAGGTTGGTAGAGGCTAGCACAAAAGTCAGCCTAGCAAGGAATGAAAAAGGTGAGCACAAAAGTCAGCCTCGCATGGTATGTCAGAAGTGGGGCCTAAGAAAAATGTCCCACATGGGATGCCAGAGGGAGTGACAAAGGTACAATAGAGTGGCACGATTGAGAGTGAATCAGGTGATAGGGTGAGCACCCAAGTCAGCCTCACATGGATGGGTAGGGCGAGCACAAAAGTAAGCCTAGCAAGGAATGAGTAAGGTGAGCACACAAGTCAGCCTCGCATGGAACGTAAAAGGTGAGCACAAAAGTCAGCCTCATGTGGGAGTGTTTGAGAGTGAATCAAAGTGTGATTGAGAGAGCACCCAAGTAAGCCTCATACAGGATGTATGATCGCGCGAGTGAGAGTGAATGAGTACATTCAGTACAGCCATCCCCCCAGAAGTAATACCGAGAGGTAGTTCCTGGGAGGAATGATGGCGGAGCCCAATGGAGTTTAGTCGGTATTAATGGCTGGTCACCATTTGAGTCCGACACGCCCCCAGTGCACCCCGTGTGGTAGATTGGACCCTACCGTTAGCACGTGTACTGGGCTAGGACATAAAGGTCTTCTCCATTGTAAAAAAAAAAAAAAAGACATGGCTCACTTCAGAAATAACCCTACACTTTCACGATTTTAATATTATTCGCTTGGATCGAGAAGACTCTTACGGAGGAGTACTTTTGGGGATCAAAAAGTGCTATTCTTTCAATCGGATCGACCTCCCCTCGACACCAGGCATTGAAGTTGTCGCTTGCCAAACCAGAATTAAAGGCAAAGACCTTTGCATTGCTTCCACCTACATCCCCCCTAGAGCCTCAGTTAGCCACCGACGGCTTTGCGATATTGCGGAACTCCTCCCCGCACCGAGGCTAGTTTTAGGTGACTTCAACTCCCACGGCACGGCATGGGGTTGCCTTCATGACGATAATCGATCTACCCTACTCCATGAGCTTTGCGACAACTTCAATATGACCATTTTGAATACGGGTGAAATGACACGGATTCCTGCCCCTCCAGCGCGTCCGAGCGCCTTAGACCTGTCCCTCTGCTCTACATCGCTGCGGTTAGATTGCATGTGGAAGGTAGTCTCTGATCCCCACGGCAGCGACCATCTGCCAATCGTAATTAATATTGCTAACGGTTCAGGGCCACCGAATACAAGCAATATTTCGTATGACCTCACACGAAATATTGATTGGAAGAGCTACGCGTCCGCGATATCGGAAAAAGTAGAATCGACACAAGAGCTTCCTCCGGAGGAAGAGTACGGGTTCCTGGCTGGCTTGATTCTCGATACCGCGATTCAAGCTCAGACTAAACGCGTACCAGACGCGAATTCACGCGGGCGTCCTCCCAATCCATGGTGGGACAAAGAGTGCTCAGACGTGTACGCGGAGAAGGCCGCTGCGTATAAGACCTTCCGGGACGACGGGCTGCCAGCTAGCTACCGACAGTACGCGATGGCGGAAACGCGCATGAAGAGTTTGATAAAAGCCAAAAAACGTAGCTACTGGCGCCGGTTCGTCGACGGACTAACGAGAGAAACATCGATGAGCACTCTTTGGAGTACGGCCCGGCGCTTACGAAACCGAAACAGTACCAATGAGAGCGTGGAATATTCAAACCGTTGGATATTCGATTTTGCCAAGAAGGTTTGTCCGGATTCCGCCCCGGCACAGAAGATCTACCGCGCCGCGTCCCCTCACAATAACGCGAACGAAACACCGTTTTCGATGGTGGAGTTCTCACTTGCTCTCTTATCATGTAACAATAAAGCCCCAGGGCCAGACAGAATCAAATTTAACTTGTTAAAGAATCTGCCAGACTCTGCCAAGAGACGCTTGTTGAATTTATTTAATAAGTTTCTTGAGGGTAATATTGTCCCTCATGACTGGAGGCAAGTGAAGGTCATCGCCATTCAAAAACCAGGAAAACCAGCCTCCGACCACAACTCGTATCGACCGATTGCAATGCTGTCCTGTATCCGAAAGTTGTTGGAGAAAATGATCTTGTTTCGCCTCGATAATTGGGTTGAAGCAAATGGCTTACTGTCAGATACACAATTTGGTTTCCGCAAAGGCAAAGGGACGAACGATTGTCTTGCGTTGCTCTCAACAGAAATTCAAATGGCTTATGCTAGCAAAGAGCAGATGGCATCAGTTTTCCTAGATACAAAGGGGGCTTTTGATTCAGTTTCTATCAAAATTCTTTCTGAGAAGCTGCACCAGCATGGTCTTTCACCGACTCTAAACAACTTTTTGCTAAACTTGCTGTCTGAAAAACATATGCATTTTTCGCATGGTGAATTATCGACATCACGAATTAGCTACATGGGTCTTCCCCAGGGCTCATGTCTAAGCCCCCTACTCTATAACTTTTACGTGAATGACATTGACGAATGTCTTGGCAATTCCTGCACGCTAAGGCAGCTTGCAGATGACGGTGTGATCTCTATTACAGGTCCCAAAGCCGTTGATCTGCAAGGACCATTGCAAGATACCTTGGACAATTTGTCTGCTTGGGCCCTGCAGCTAGGTATCGAGTTCTCCACGGAGAAAACTGAGCTAGTCGTATTTTCAAGGAAGCGTGAACCAGCGCAACTACAGCTTCAATTAATGGGTCAAACTATTGCTCAGGTTTCAACTTTCAAATATCTCGGGGTCTGGTTCGACTCTAAAGGAACCTGGGGATGTCACATTAGGTATCTGAAACAGAAGTGCCAGCAAAGGATCAACTTTCTCCGTACAATAACCGGAACATGGTGGGGTGCCCACCCAGGAGACCTGATCAGGCTGTACCAAACAACAATATTGTCGGTGATGGAGTACGGGAGTTTCTGTTTCCGCTCCGCTGCGAACATACATTTCATCAAACTAGAGCGAATCCAATATTGTTGTTTGCGTATTGCTTTGGGTTGCATGCACTCGACACATACGATGAGTTTAGAAGTGCTGGCGGGCGTCCTTCCGCTGAAAAATCGATTTTGGGAACTCTCATATCGATTGCTCATCCGATGCGATATCTTGAACCCGTTAGTAATTGCAAATTTCGAAAGGCTTGTCGAGCTCAATTCTCAAACCCGATTTATGTCCTTGTACTTCGATTACATGGCACAAAATATCAATCCTTCTTCATACTATCCCAACCGTGTCAATCTCTTTCATGCTTCTGATTCAACTGTATTCTTCGACACATCCATGAAAGACGAGATTCCTGGAATCCCGGATCACATACGTCCGCAAGTGATCCCAAGCATCTTTCATAGTAAATTTCGAGAAGTCGACTGCAACAAGATGTTTTACACCGACGGGTCAAGCCTCGACGGCTCCACTGGCTTCGGTATATTCAATCAAAACCTCACCGCCTCATTCAAACTCAATGATCCTGCTTCAGTTTACGTCGCAGAACTTGCTGCTATTCAGTATACCCTTGGGATCATTGATACTTTGCCCACCGATCATTACTTTATTGTCTCGGATAGCCTCAGCTCAATCGAGGCTCTCCGTTCAATGAAACCTAGAAAGCACATTCCATATTTTCTGGGGAAAATCTGGGAGCGCCTGCGTGCTTTGTCTGTAAGATCGTACAAGATTACCTTAGTTTGGGTTCCCTCGCATTGCTCCATTCCAGGTAATGAAGAAGCGGACTCTTTAGCTAAGGCGGGCGCTTTACAAGGTGACATATATGAAAGACCAATTAGCTTCAGCGAATTTTTCAGTATCACTCATCAGAGAACCCTCGAAAGTTGGCAAACTTCATGGAGCAATGGTGAACTGGGAAGGTGGCTACATTCGATAATCCCTAAGGTATCGACGAAACCTTGGTTCAGAGGGATGGATGTGGGTCGGGATTTCATTCGCGTGATGTCTCGGCTCATGTCCAATCACTACACGCTGGACGCACATCTCCGGCGTATTGGGCTCGTGGATAGCGGTATCTGCGCTTGTGGCAACAGTTATCACGAAATCGAACATGTTGTCTGGGCATGCGCCGAGTACTGTTCTGCCAGATCTCAACTATTCGATTCCCTTCGGGCCCGAGGAAGATCACCCAATGTCCCGGTTCGAGATGTACTAGCAAGCCGCGATATTCTCTACATGTCCCTCATATACACGTTCCTCAAAACCATCAATATCCAATTTTAAATGCCCCTATCTTTTCTCTTATTACTCCCAGAAGTGCCCTCTTCCGCCTACCGTACCCCAACGATGGTTTGATACGACTCCAAGACGAGACAAAACATCTGTCGAATGAACCAACAACACGAGATCTACAGTACAACATCACACACGCAGCGGGGTGTGTTCCCGATCCGTATCTGAGCCGTACTACGAAATCGTCTGGAGGAACCCCTGCCGGCTCGAGGAAAACCGCCCGGCGTCCCAATACTTGATACATCCGTTCGAATCTGTAATCCTGGTCGTTGATTCCTGATGCCGGAAACTGAAAGTTTATATCCCCCCCCCCCCGTTCAGCCTTGTCCACCCTCTCTCCCATGTCTCTGATACACAGATGTATGACTTCACCCCTTGAATATCTTCCCAAAACTTATGTGCCCCCCTATCTTCTAGTGTTAGTTGATCAATCCGTTCGAATCTGTAATCCTGGATGTTAATTCCTGATGCCGGAAACTGAAAGTTTATAGCTCATCCCCCCCCCCCCCTTCAGCCTTGTCTGCTCTCCCTCCCATGTCTCTGATACACAGATGTATGACTTCACCCCCTTCTCCCCTTGAATATATTCCCAAAACTTAAGTGCTTAGTTTTAGTTGATTAATATTTAATCTCGTTAAGAAATGCCCAACAGTACCACTACTTTAAAATAACCCTAATTAATTCCCCTTAATCTTGAACCACTCTTTCTAGTTATTTCTAGTTAATAAGCTTGTACAATGTTCCGCTTAGTTAATAATTAATTTCTCCTACAATCTCCCTTCTAAAAATAATAAAGTGAATTACTATACAAAGAACACACAAAATGACCCGTCCCCCAAATCTTACGAATATTATATTATACCCTCTTTTATATGTATAAGTTAGCTGTAAAGTTTTTTTTAGTTTCATTATATAAAACAAAATAATATTGAAATGTGTAACCCCCTAGTTTTAAGAAAGTCAAAATGTAAAACAATGAAAAAATGGCACCTTTAAGCTAACGCATACGTGCCTTATCAAATAAACAAATTGAAAAAAAAAATTGACGGCTCTGCTCGGAATAGCCGCCTCGTGTATGCACATTTCCCCTTTTCGTGAAATTTTACAATTTCAATTCAACCGATTTTCAATAGAATACTTATATAGTACATCAAACTTATTAGCAACTATATTCAAGTCAGGTGTTTCTGAATCGAATGGTGTATAAATTATTGAAATCCATCAACTAATAGACCTTTCTCGTCAAAATTTGTTATATGATAGGATGCTTCCAAAGTCAAAATGTAAAACAATGAAAAAATGGCACCTTTAAGCTAACGCATACGTGCCTTATCAAATAAACAAATTGAAAAAAAAATTGACGGCTCTGCTCGGAATAGCCGCCTCGTGTATGCACATTTCCCCTTTTCGTGAAATTTTACAATTTCAATTCAACCGATTTTCAATAGAATACTTATATAGTACATCAAACTTATTAGCAACTATATTCAAGTCAGGTGTTTCTGAATCGAATGGTGTATAAATTATTGAAATCCATCAACTAATAGACCTTTCTCGTCAAAATTTGTTATATGATAGGATGCTTCCTTTTTTATCCCCAATTCGTTACTGCCTATTGCCGCGATGGTTTGGTACCTCTAACTATTGAAAAAATCAAAAATAGTGCAAGTTGCTCATTTAACCTCATATTCTGAATACCTATCTTGCCTTGTTTCCCCGTATTTTTACACCATTTGGATGAATTTCTTGTGGGGAATACTAAAAGGATGCCAGATCTGCATATATATTAGTAAATCTGCAGATTTTGCATTTTCACTGCAAATCTTTTGCAGATTACAAATATTTAGCAGAACAAAGCCTATGTCAGCCAATTTATACACCAGCCTTCAACATTTTTGATCATTTAAAATATCAATTTCATTTAAAATATCAATTTCTATGTCAAATATTGAAGATTTTTGTAGCTATCTGCAGACTTTTATATTTTTACTGCAGGCTATTGTTTAAATAGACCTGGCAGCACTGATGCTGAAATGATTCATTCATATTGACCTTTCTATTCCCGTTGAAAAAGAAAACGCGTTGAATTATTTCGTGATGAAAACAAAATATTTTGCCGAGCAAAAATCGATTGAGGTTAGGTATTTCCTGATGAAAACAAACCAATTTCCTTTGACTTGAGTTTGCATCTGTGGTTGTAAATGAGCTGTCAGAAATCTTAATTGACCATTGTATGAAATGCCTTAACCTCACAAATTTGACAAGTGCTGGTCCTGTTGTTTACAGTTTGGACTTAACAAATTTGGATTTCATTAAAATAAGCTTAGTGCTAATAATTGATTCCCAACAAATTTTACCGCAAAACTACTCACCGATTCAGAGAACAGTAGAAGTAATTGATAAACAAATAATTAGCTCACTTATTAGATCTTTCATATGCATTTTCCCACAGTAGAGAAAGGCACAAGTTAATTATAAGGCGTTCTAGAGAACATTTATTCTTCTAAAAACATTATTCCCAATATATTATATATCCCAGTAAAGTTCAGCCGGAACTGAACTGGAATTCTGGCTGGTTCCAGTTCGTATTCCGGCTCCAGTGACACAACCGATTCTAACTAGAATCGGTTGTGTCACTGGAGCCGGAATGCGAACTGGAACCAGCCGGAATTCCTGTTCATTTTCGGCTGAGCTTAACTGGGATGCTTCCCAATATATCATTTTGAAAATACGAATAATCTCTAAGTTCAAAATGTAATCAACAGGACCACCATCTGTCACATTTAATGCATGACGTCACTGTGCAGTGACCAATACCTGTAAAAAACATAGAGCATTGTATGAAAATGCATAACCTCACTTTTCTGACAGTTCAGTGTGCTTGTTTACCTAAGACTTGTTTACATGGACTTTTAAAATTTACATTACATGAATACTTAATGCTCTTTGAAAGAATATCAACTCAAGAGGGATGAAGATTGGAACAATGGGAACCTGGTTCATACATTGACCAATCGGCGCTGGGTGTAAAACCCGGTGGCATATGCTGAATCGCAAGATCAAGCATTGGGCTATAAAACGATTGCTTTCTGGATGATGGATAAGGATTCGTACACATTTGTTTGTTTGCTCGTGGGTTAAGTCCTAACAAGATGATCCGATTGATTACTCATTTTAGGTGGTGAAGTTTACCTGAACTTTATGGGTAACGAATTCGGTCGATGATAAGTTGTTGAAATGATTTTGATCGTTCAATGCCCATGCCGAAGAACGTTTCCATTGGTCAGAATGCCTAGCAGGACAACAAGGTTATCGCTTTCGAATGGAACAATTATTTATTATTCATGTTCAAGTTCCATTACAGCAAAAGTATCGTCGATTATCGCATTGTCGTTGATTTAGCCGGCAAATGCAAAACAGTGCTCGGCACTGACGATGAGGAGCAAGAAGGATTTGATAGGAGTGATAAGAATGCAGAGCATCATACATTCTGGAAGAATATCAGGGAGGAGAAATTATATGTAAATTTATATTATATCCCGAGTTGCCATCATTTTTGCACCGCAATAAAACTTTCTGCAACTGCTGTCTTGTTCAAATTGGCAGGAAATAACTAGGCAGCGAATGATAAATTGCATAGTCAATTTATTTACTTTTTCGGAAGGATAATTAGTATGTTGTGAATATATATGTGTCGCCGGTGCCGTGTGTTATGGTGGTACCGGACGGAACCGTTGGTCAGCAGACCGTCCTTGTCGTACTGGTCATAGATGCGACATTTTTTCTCATCTGATAGCACTTGACATGCTTAACGCTCTCTACTTAGCGCAGGATACGAGAAACCGCTGCTAGCTTTCGAAAGAAAATTCCTAGCTGCTGCTACTCTATCAGTCTTTCTCTCTCGACTAAGGACTACAATTTCGGTCGACTAAATTATGCTATGAAAATTGTACTTCCTGGAATTTCATCTAACGAGATCAATTCATTGTGAGGAATTTCGCTGCGTTCCAATATTGCTTGCCTCTGTAGGTGATGATGTGTGTGTATTCACTTCGGCAGCCAGCTCTTATGTTTTGGGTAATTTTACTATCTTATTCTGCTGAATAAATCATCTGCCTAAAGCCTCTACGTTATACTATGGTCACTTTAAAAACGCCCTGCTATTTAATTTTGTAGCTCTTGGCAAGTCAGTCCTGGCACTCTTCTCGACTATTCCTGGCACTATACCGCCGACGTTGCACTTATCACGGTGATCAAACTTGGCGAGAGCGGCAGTGGTTTCGTCGGAATTGTTCACTCGACAAGCAGTAAGTGCAAGGACTCTGCTACTTATGCCTGAACCCCTCGTTGAAACCTTCGTCCTGCGGAGTGTTAGCTTCGTCCGATACCGGAGCGTATTGCTGAACCGAAGCAGTCTGCTACTGGCGCTGCTTCCTTCGAATTGTTATCGTTGAATATTCCCGTTAACCGAATGTTCAACGTGGCCGAAGGCAAACCGATTACAACAACACCATCAGCCGTAGCTGACATTTTAGCCTTTAATTCAAGTCCCTGCCACTGACATAGCGACAGACGAGTGCGGCGCAGGCTGGACCATCGGTTGACTCGGTGCCGGACGGGGCGAAACAGCTGCAACAGGAGCGGACCTAGCATGGGGTGTAAAGGTCATCAATTGCCATAGATCACCAAAATGCTCTAACTAACTAACTAACATTGTCTAACATTGTGAACAAAACAAACCAAATGAAATTGATCGCAAAAACGATAAAATAATCTAAATTCTACCCAAACATTTGAAACATTTGAAAAAAGTCTAACTGCCAAACGTAAACCTTGAGAAAAAGACAAATGAAGTTTTGGTCGAATTCATTATAATTCTATTTAAAAATTTAATACTTTTTTACTTAGTTTGATTGCGCATATTGTTTAGATCAGATACTCCTTTTAATTCATTGAGTACGTATTTCACTGCCTTTATAATCTTTTTGGAATCAGTTACAATAATCCTTTATAATCATTTTATAATAAGTGTATTGCTAGTTTTACCATTTTTTGTTAACTATTTTTGTTAACGTCCTATTGAGTCAATTTGTCAACAGTTGTTACGGCATTTAATTAGCAAGGGGCTGGAAGGTGAAGTATATTTTTCAATATTTAGAGCCATAGTACTCAAGGGAGAGCAAGGGGTTGAAGGGAGAAATTTTGGAAAAGCGTGGAAAGCGGTCGGTTCCGACAGCATGAAGTAACAAGTTACTTTACGCTTGTTCGGACATGCCGTAGACTCAGGTGATTCGCATTTCTAATGCCCAAAGACCCTGACTCCTACGGTAGCAGACAAAAAGTTAAGTCGCCGGTGAGCTCTAAGCTTGCATATATAATCCTTCCACGCTTTTCTAAACTTTCTCCCTTCAACCCCTTACTCTCCCTTGAGTACTATGGCTCTAAATACTGAAAAAAAATACTTCACCTTCCAGTCCCTTGCTAATTAAATGCCGTAACAACTGTTGATGTATTGCTAGTTAGGACTTTTATATCAGCCGGGCCACAGATAACAGACGTTTAGGCTCGATTTGAATCGTGTGTAAATACCCGCTGCTGAAATTCCGAATAAATCAGACATCTGAAACATGTTTGGCAAACGTTTGCAGATGGCGCAGTGATCACTATAATTCAGTTAGAGTGCAGCTGTCAAACACGTGTAGCAAACAGTTGCGCAGATGGCAATAGTGAAACACGGATTTTCAACGTATATCAATTTGAAAGTTTACACAGGTTTTTGAAGAAATTTTGTTCTAGCCTAAACGTCTGTTATCTGTGGCAGGGCCCTTTTATAATTTGTTGTATAAAATCATTATCAAAATTCTTCATAATCCATTGTTGCGTTATGTATATGTACATGGCCAGATAGATAGTTTTCAACTGGGACGGGACGTGTGGATACGAAAAAACCTAATGCCAATTGGGTCATTAAGCTATATATAGTTTTCAGTTCCATTCGATAAATTTTAGGTCCAATATACATAATATGACATTATTTAAAAAAAAATCGTTTTAATACGTAAAAATGATTTTATTTTTTAAAATAAATCTTATGTAAACTTGGCAACCATACATGGGAAATCTGCGATTGTTTACATCTGGCCCAGAGTGTATGTAAGGAGAGTGAAGACAACTGTCATGATTATCCGTCAGTGATATTCCAAACGAACAAACGACCTGTCAAAATACATGAATTTGACTCGTTTGGAATGACACTGACAAATAATAATTGTTCCAATTTTGACAGTGTCGTCACTCTCCTTATATGCACTCAGATCTGGCCCTAAGAGAAGAGAAGACAATCGCGTAGCCAATTTGATCCAGTCCTAACCTCAATATTGAACCAGCTTCTGATTGGTTGTTTTGCCAGTCAAGAGCGTTCATAATATTTTCAAACGGGATGAAAAACAGTGCTGCTGAATTTATTTTCGCTACTTTTCATACACATGAACATTTCATGCAAATTGAATAAATACCCTGAATGACGATATAACTACGTGTAATGTTAAGAGAGACACGAATAAACATAAAATTCAATTTTTAAATGCAGCTAGTATTGTGAATTCTTGACAGAAGGTCGATATTTGAGGTACAATTTTTTTCAGCAATTGAATAGTTTATGTCGTTTCTGCTTACGTTATATGATAGGGTGCGCTTTTCCATATTTTAAACATCTTGCGGCAATATACATGAAACTAGAGCTTCTTTATGACGACACATAGATGTCCGCACCATAAAATATCCTCATCCCAGCAAATTACATTCGTAACGAGATTTGGAATATGGGCTGATTTATGATGGAATTCCAACCGAAGGTACCCACTGAGACGTCCAAAAAATTGTTTCAAAATCGTTCAACACGGGTCCAACGATGGACGTTCGTTGAACGGTTATTTGGACGTTGTCCAAATTGGTCCAACGAACGTCCTTCATCGGACGATTTTGAAACCAACCGTTCTTAGAGGGTAACAACCCATCCTGAATGAATCGGTTTTCGAATCGGTTGTTACATTTGCGCTTAAATTCTAAAAGAAAACATTCCGAATGCGATGAGCAGGGAATCTGCTGTCAAAACGAGTGAAACAGAGAGTTGTGAGAGAAAGAGTTTCAACTTTTCTTGGTGGAAACCAATGAGTAAAATGTATGGACGCAAACAGTTTTTTTAGATTTTATATGAAAATTTTCAAGTAAGTATCTAAATAAACTTCTACAAACTGTTCCCATATTTTTTCTGCATCAAATGTGTATTCATTTTACAACCACAATATTATAGTTTCTCCAAAATCCCAAGTTTTAATATCTTTCCCATACATTTAAATTCACCATAGCCACCACTGAAGCAGTGCCATCTCTTAAATATTTCCATGAAAGTATTACCTAATTGTGAAAAAAACATGCAAATGGAATCTGGCAACGATGGATGCTTGTTGTCTTTGGAGTTACGTCAGGGCCTGGTAGATAAACTTAAGAAGAATAAGCTTTTTTCACGAGAAATATAAATGAAAAACATTTTGGCCAATGGAAGTAAATCACCAAGCTTAACAATTCGTGAACCTACTACGTCTTGTTTTAAGTTCATTAAGAACGTCAAGAATTCTAGTATTTTGACCGGGAAAATAAACATATTGTAGGATTTTCTACACATTTAGCAAAATTGGTTTTGAATAGAATTTGTGTGCTTTTATCAGAATTCTGGCAGCAAACCAGTAGTGCTCGGTTTCAGTAAGAATGCTACCAGGAATGTACAATATTGTTCGACTCCTGCCAGAGGTTTGTTCAACTTTTGCAATAATTCTGTCCGGAAGATATTGCGATGGTTTTGGTACGGATCCCTTCAGAATTATTCTGTTATTTTACTCGGCTTCAGTCTGATAGAAACCTAACGGAACGGCATCTACCGGAGTATTTCATGCCTGGGGAGATATTGATTCGATCAGGAAGATTTTCTGAAATTCCAATATAAGTGGAAGTGGCTTGATTTTTAAAGTCATCTTCTTGTATTTCCAAATATCGATTCATTTTATTTTGGATTTTTAAAATTCGAAATGGAATCTATGTTTCTGTTTATGAATGATGGAATGACGATAGTTTCTCATTTAAACAGCGAAATAAATTTGATGGTAGAAATGCTTTATTTGTTTTTTTTTCACAGATATGGAAAATAATAAATGGGATGCACCTTTTTCAAATTTTGCTCCACTCGAGCCGCCATGACATCACCAAATCACCACAAAATTTGCTTATGAGTTCAGTATTTGGGAGCTGTCAAGTTGTCCCCGGGCTGCTTCTCTTAGATCTGGCCTGTCAAGACAACACCCAAAGTGAAAAAAACTATATACATTGAATGGAGTTTATGTCAAATTAAAATAACCCTGCGGGAAAACCGGGAAAATATGTATTCATTTTTTCTGACAGTGCATCATTTGTCGTGAAATTCGATATGTCAAATGATTCTGATAGTGTCTAATCCAGACTGTCAACATATTTCTTTATTTTAAATTAAATTTCATTTTCACGTTTCCTGAGTAGGAAAAAAACATTGTTGCAATCGCGAAAATCAGCTTTATCGATGTATGTAATAAAACAAGATTTTTTTTTCTCATTTAATGACCCAATTGCAGCCAGGGCAGCTGTCAAATGCAGCCAAAGGGAGCCGTCAAATGCAGTCAGGGGGAACTGTCAAATGCAGAGGAAGAAAGAGTGGCTACACGCAGCGAAATTTCAAACGCTTAAACTAACAAAATGAATTTTTGATTTGAATCGTCAATCTATTATTGATTCAAAACTCAGCAATTTTTAAGTATACATTGTTTTATTGTTGAACTAACAATATTATTTTTACTTCAACTAAATTTGATTTTATGTTGGTCTTGCATAGTACCAAATCAGCGTGTATTGTGTATTTTGTGTGTGTATTCTATACACGGTACATATTTTTCTTCTGTATATTGCGAATCTTTTCTTAAATCCACATTGCGACTTTTCAGCCATGCGCAACCGGGCCGTGCGTTGAATTACGCGCCCATCTAATATGCATCAGTGCGAGTGAGAAAACGTTTTGACGTTTGTTTTTGATTCGATCGCGCTCGAGGGTTTCCCATATAGCAACAACTTGACGAAATGCTATATTATCTCGAGATAGACAATACATGTAAGTAAGAAAAGCAAATCAAAAGCATCACAATTCCTTTACTAAATGTAAAATTTCTATTTTCACAGATTTGACAAGGCAGTAGAGATGGTCGGGTTTCAATTTTTTCGAACCCGAACCCGACCCAAACCCGAGCGCATGAAAATTTAAAAATCCGAACCCGACCCGACCCCGAAATTATAAAATTTGAAAAACCCGAACCCGACCCGAGCCCGAAAATTTTAAAACTTAAAAACCCGAACCCGACCCGTACCCGAGAATGAAAATTTTGTAAAACCCGAACCCGACCCGACCCGAGAATATTAAAATTTGAAAACCCGACCCGAACCCGAAAATTTAAAATTTGAGAAGCCCGATCCGAATCTAACTTGCTAATACGGAGAATCAACCAAAGATCTCGAAGATTTTTAATTCGAGGCACCCGAGCTGGATCCTTGACTCATCTAAGAATAGTAGAATCACTCGAATCTGAAGTAGCACCATACGCATTGAGTTATATCTGCATATGGAAAAACAAACCACTGCCGAGTAGAATCCGCATTTATATTTACTATTATTGAACGTCAAATTTGTAACGTGCTGAGAAACTTGATAAATCGTTGATATCTTAACCGGAAATTAAGTTAAATCGGCGGCCAACTAATGGGGAAACAGAAAGCTTAATGGTTACAGTTTCCAACAACCTTGCCCGTCGTAATTAACCAAAGTTTCTGATTTTTTATCAGAAACCATTCCTGCAAGGTAGTTTCGTATAATTTATTACATGTATTAAATTAGGCTATGGCAATTGGTAATTTGTATTCGACAGTTTACATGACGTCACCCACGTTACTGGTTGGAACGGTCAAACCTGTATCGAAGGGTATCAATCATTTTCTGACGTGTTCTTGATGTCCCATCAGTAGCGTTAGGGCGATCTATGATTGGGTATCTAAGTTATTTTATGCTTCGGATTATATGGTATGCGCGCCAATAGAGATGCTTCGACATCTCCAAAGGAGCTCTCGGAACGACTCCAAACTTTTAAAAATCCGTTAATGGCTTCAACAGAACACACAAAATTTTTGCGTTCATTTCGTTAAGTTCATGGAAATTCATGTATTTTCACGAAGGAATCCGGATCATGTAACAGCTCAGCCCGGGAACAACCTGACAGAAAGTGCTTGTATCATATATGTGCCACTGATTTGATAATGGTGCTATTATCCTATCACCATATGAGTGTCATGACCAACGAAACCTGGCGGAAGTGAAGCTAGGTTTAGGTCTGATGGAATAAAGACAGTCTCTAGAAAATAAATTTGGCCTAAACTATCTGCTTTTAAAAAAATAATGCGCCCTTTTTAAATTTGAGCCGCCCTAATGACACCAAATTTATGAGTCCAAATCCTTATTTTTCCGTTACAGTTTATTTTAATTGCAAGAAATCTTTATCATAAACCAATTTGATTATCAAACTTCCGTGAAGGCAGGTACAACCTATTTGTTTCATTTGACCAATTTAACAGTGCTTGCTTAAAGTTTGTTTTGGATACAAATGTACCCCACAAAACCGTTAGCGTTAGTGTTTTGTCATGTGTACATAATTCAAAAAAAAATTATATATTTTTTTAAAAGCAAAATATTGATACATAGTAAGCGAGAAACTTGTGTAAAATTGTATAAGTTCCAACTCTGCTGAATAATAGTAACTGTTATTTGGTATAACAAAGCACTACAGCAAAGTAACTAGAAAATGTGTTTGGATCGGTATCGTAATTTTTGCTTTTGCGGATGAAAGAGTCAAAACACATTCGTGAATATGATTTGTATATACTATGCAAGACGCATCATTCGATTCGTTATCTTCTGCAGCCCAGGCTCTGGAACATACTTTATATACACGTACAATGCACCGGCTCTACCTATTCCTTCGACGCCTTCCTGTTTCATCTCTGTTACTGCATATTGCTGTATTTATAACGTTTGTGTTGGCGTTTGGTTTTCAAAAAGGATTGGAATAAATACATTTTGACCGGTTTTAAAAAAAAATTGTTCAAAAGGAACCGGAGTTATAGCAATATGAAGAAACAAGGGAATTTTGACGTACTTTAAAGACTTGTTCTATACAAAATGAAATATTACATACTTAAATAGTCAAAGCACGAATATTTTTAAACAGATTACTTTACGGATGATTTTGGAATAAAACTATCCAATTTAATTATAAATTTAATAAAAATTAGACATACTAGAGCGATTTTAGTTCTGGGGTACGAATGTACCCCACAAAACCGTTTACGTAGAGAAAAAGTCGCCGCGGCCTAAGTATCGGTTTTAAAGTACCTGTCGAAATTTATATTCCATTATAGAAAGTTTAACCGATATTTTCCAATAAATTCCTGTTGATTTGGTTTATTACTAATAGACCTTTCTCGTCAAAAAATTTTATGTGATAGGTTGCTTCCTTTTTTATCCCCAATTCGTTACTGCCGATTGCCACGATGATTTGGTACCTCTAACTATTGAAAAAATCAAAAATAGTGCAAGCTACTCATTTAACCCCATATTCTGAATACCTATCTTGCCTTATTTCCCCGTATTTTTACACCATTCCCTCTAAGAACGGTTGGTTTCAAAATCGTCCAATGAAGGACGTTCGTTGGACCAATTTGGACATCGTCCAAATAACCGTTCAACGAACGTCCATCGTTGGACCCGTGTTGAACGATTTTGAAACAATTTTTGGACTTCTCAGTGGGTTTGGATGAATTTCCTGTGGGGAATACTAAAAGGATGCCAGATCTGCATATATATATTAGAAAATCTGCAGATTTTGCATTTTCACTGCAGATCTTTTGCAGATTACAAATATTTAGCAGAACAAAGTCTATGCCAGCCAATTTATACACCAGCCTTCAACATTTTTGATCGTTTAAAATATATACATACTACATTTCTATGTCAAATTTATTGAAGATTTTTGTAGCAATCTGCAGACTTTTATATTTTACTGCAGGCTATTGTTTAAATAGACCTGGCATCACTGATGCTGAAATGATTCATTCATCCCAGTTAATCTCAGCCGGAAATGAACTGAAATTCCGGCTGGTTCCAGTTCGCATTCCGGCTCCAGCTCAGCCGGAAATGAACTGGAATTCCGGCTGGTTCCAGTTCGCATTCCGGCTCCAGTGACACAACCGATTCTAGTTAGAATCGGTTGTGTCACTGGAGCCGGAATACGAACTGGAACCAGCCAGAATTCCAGTTCAGTTCCGGTTGAGCTTAACTGGGATATACCTGTCAAAAACATAGAGCATTGTATGAAAATGTATAACCTCACTTTTCTGACTTTTCAGTGTGCTTGTTTACCTAAGACTTGTTTACATGGACTTTTAAAATTTACATTACATGAATACTTTCGATGCTATTTGAAAGAATATTAACTCAAAAGGTTGGAGAGGTTGATTGGAACAATGGGAACCTGGTTCATACATTGACCAATCGGCGCTGGATGTAAAACCCGGTGGCATATGCTGAATCGCAAGATCAAGCATTGGGCTACAAAACGATTGCTTTCTGGATGATGGATGAGGATTTGTACACATTTGTTTGTTTGCTCGTGGGTTAAGTCCTAACAAGATGATCCGATTGAGTACTCATTTTTAGGTGGCGAAGTTTACCTGAACTTTATAGGTAACGAATTCGGTCGATGATAAATTGTTGAAATGATTTTGATCGTTCAATACCCATACCGAAGAACGTTTCCATTGGTCAGAATGTCTACCAGCGTATGATAGCTGCAAACATGAGGACAAGGTTATCGCTTTCGAATGGAACAATTATTTATTATTCATGTTCAAGTTCCATTACAGCAAAAGTATCGTCGATTATCGCATTGTCGTTGATTTAGCCGGCAAATGCAAAACAGTGCTCGGCACTGTCGCCGGTGCCGTGTGTTATGGTGGTACCGGACGGAACCGTTGGTCAGCAGACCGTCCTTGTCGTACTGGTCATAGATGCGACATTTTTTCTCATCTGATAGCACTTGACATGTTTCGGAGATCTGTCTTAACGCTCTCTACTTAGCGCAGGATACGAGAAACCGCTGCTAGCTTTCGAAAGAAAATTCCTAGCTGCTGCTACTCTATCAGTCTCTCTCTTGACTGAGGACTACAATTTCGGTCGACTAATTTGTGCTATGAAAATTGTACTTCCTGGAATTTCACCTAACGAGATCAATTCATTGTGAGGAATTTCGCTGCGTTCCAATATTGCTTGCCTCTGTAGATGATTATGTGTGTGGATTCACTTCGGCAGCCAGGTCTTATGTTTTGGGTAATTTTGCTATCTTATTCTGTTGAATAAATCATCTGGCTAAAGCCTCTACGTTATACTATCGTCACTTTAAAAACGCATTTCTATTTAATCTTGTAGCTCTTGGCAAGTCAGTCCTGGCACTGTTCTCGACTAATCCTGGCACTATACCGCTGACGTCGCACTTATTGCGGTGATGAAACTTGGCGAAAGCGGCAGTGGTTTCGTCGGAATTGTTCACTCGACAAGCAGGAAGTGCAAGGACTCTGCTACTTATGCCTGAGCCCCTCGTTGAAACCTTCGTCCTGTCGGAGTGTTAGCTTCGTCCGATACCGGAGCGTATTGCTGAACCGAAGCAGTCTGCTACTGGCGCTGCTTCCTTCGAATCGGAATCGCTGAATATTCCCGTTAGCCGAATGTCCAACGTGGCCGAAGGCAAACCGATTGCAGCAACACCACCAACCGTAGCTGAAATTTTGGCCTTTAATCCAAGTCCCTGCCATTGACATAGCGACAGACGAGTGCGGCGCAGGTTGGACCATCGGTTGACTCGGTGCCGGACAGGACGAAACGGGCCCATATTATTGGCTCGAATCAAAACTCGTCGAAATGTCAATTGACGATAGGTTCATCCGGAGTGTTCATTTGTGTTTACATTTTGCTAGCGTTGCCAATTTTATTTTGTGTCCACCACCCAATGTGGCTACGCCACATCGCTTTTGCGCGTGCTGTCCGACTTCGCTACCGCTCAGTCGGACTTAAACTAGGGATAGCCCCTATGTTTGAGTAAGCCGGGCAAACGAGTGGATCACAGGTTCGCTTGCTTCCGACGGCGGGTCGGTGGCCACCTCGCCCTCTAGGCCTCGGTTATGCGGCTAAGCCGCATCGAAATGGTACCCCTTAAACATTCTAACTTGAATCGGTTGTGTCACCGGAGCCGGAATACGAATTAGAACCAGCCAGCATTCCGGCTGTGTTAAACTGGGAAGTTTAGTACAATTTGATCTGGAAATAAAATTTTTCTGGCAACGCTCCAGCACTCCGTTGATTTCACCACCTGGGCGCCAGGTTGACGATATGAAATGAACTTTGTTTACTTTCGACAAGTTTTGATTCGAGCCAACAACATCCAGCCGGACGAAACAGCTGCAACAGGAGCGGACCTAGTATGGGGTGTAAAGGTCATCAATTGCCATAGATCACCAAATTGCTCTGCGACGAACATTGTGAACAAAACAAACCAAACGAAATTGATCGCAACAACGATAAAATAATCTAAATTCTACCCAAACATTTGAAAATGAGAAAAAGGCAAAATAAGTTTTGGTCGAATTCATTATAATTCTATTTAAAAATTGAATACTGTTTTATTTAGTTTGATTGCGCATATTGTTTACATCAGACACACCCCTTAATTCATTGAGTACGTATTTCACTGCCTTTATAATCCTTTTGGAATGGAGTTACAATAATCCTTTATAATCATTTTATAGTAAGTGTATTGCTAGTTAGGACTTTTATATCAGCCGGGCTCTTTTATAATTTGTTATAAAATCATTATCAAAATTCTTCATAATCCATTGTTGTGTTATGTTTATGTACATGACCAGATAGATAGTTTTTAACTTGGACGGAACGTGTGGATACGAAAAAACCTAATGTCAATTGTAGCCAGGGGGAGCTGTCCAATGCAGCCAAAGGGAACCGTCAAATGCAGTCAGGGGGGGGGGCCGTCAAATGTAGCCAGTCCATTTAAAATATGTGAGGAAGAAAGAGTGGCTATTTAAGACAAGAGATAAAATGAACAGAAAAAAGAAAAAGAAAACATCTATCCACAGGTTCTGTCCCAGGATTTTAATAAAGAACATCAAAATTCGATTTGTTTGCATTTGGCAGTAGGCCTTTTTCAAATGTTTGGCTAGAAATTCCTTGCTTTTTCAATGAATCATGTACAAGAAAAGTAAAAATGTTAAATTTAACGGAACAATGTATGATGCCGACATCAATTAAAAAAGTACAGCTGAGCGACCTTGTTGGGAAAGTGTTAACATTTGGCAGCGAACCAAACCAAGTTTCTCATGCTATGATCGAATCAACAAAAATTCCAAGACCATGTAAACAATCTCGCTGAACTGTCAAAAAGTGAGGTTAAACAATATACTGCACAAAGAGAATAGGGAAAGAGACGAATAGTGTGAAGCCAAAAATACCTTATTGAGCGGACCAATCGTGCAATGTAAATAAACATTACTCATGCCTGAGTTGGAGGAGATAAGTATTGTACTTCTATCAAAAAAGAAATTTGAATTTTCGTCAGAATTTAGCTCAATCGTGATTGTAAGGTGCATTCTAGAGTATATGTATGAGTAAAAATAAGCTTTAGAATTATTTCATCTCTTTGTTTCGAAATGCACATCGTTTGATAAGCAAATCCATCGATCGACATACGGTTTGTTTTCAAAATATAATAGGAGTCATTTAAAGTGCTGCCTGTAGAAGGGGTTGCCAAAATTCTAGTGTTGAAATCATCATAATGGGAGTGTTGCCGTTTTGACTGATTTTCACTCTTCGTCTCTTTCACTATTCTCTTTGATACTGCAATGTTCTCTACCGAGCGGTTCACTTTAGTTTGTTTACATAACCAATGAACTTTGTACCGCGACGCACCACTTCATTTTCCGCGTTGCCCGGAACTCAAGCAAAAATATACAAAAGAGTGTTGCACAAACACAAATTTTGAGTTCCACCATTCTTGCAAAGGTGAAAAAATACTCAACATTCTTGCATTTTTCAAATTTAAAAAAATCAATACAAGATCACGATAGCTCTAAAAAGTCTCATTTCAACGGAAATATTCTTAAAAATGTGTAGTCTTTTGAATAAAAATAAGAAAAAAGGGAGTTATGTCAGACGAGAAAGGTCTAATATGGTGGTTCTGGAAAGAACCTTTGTTGTTGGTATCTGCATTGATAGAGGATGCGCTGAATTCGAAGCTCGTTGAGACATTCATTCATGAAACGAACAAATTTCTTATTTTGTTGCTTTGAAATGTCAATGCTAAAATTTCTCGAAACAACCATTTTTAATGTCAAAAGGAAAGTAAAGTTAGAACGAAAAACAAGAAACCACCTCGTAAAAAAAGAATAAAAAGAATATTATTTAGTACAAGAAGATTTCTGATGAACTTTGAACCTTGATTTATCATCCACTTGAGGATGGTACTCCATAATACTTCTACAGATGAATTGTTACACGAAATATATTATTGTTAACTCTATTGCAGAACATTTAATGCTGCTTTGTTAAGTCTGCTGTAACCTAATTGTACCGAAAGTTTTTCTATTTCTCAAAATGATAGAACTAAAAAAATACTTCATGAGGAATTCCACGAAGATCCGTCCGAAAATCTTTAAAATCGTGACCGACCATCTTAGATTCCAATGAAACTTTACACGTTTCACCGTCATACAAGACTAATTATATTCCACAGCTAATAAGATTATTTTGACTCAAGAGCAACTTTTCAAAAGGGCGTAAACGTTTCTACGTGTATGAATTTCAAAACTTTTTTGTTCGATTACTGTATTTTATACAGCAAAACTATCTGAGAACGAGTTACAGGGAATGAATACTTCTGTCTGAAAAAAATGTGTCATTTTTCAAAAAACAAAAATTTATGATAAAAATTTAAATTGCGAAATCACCCATTTTTTTAAATTTTTTTATATTTTGTTACCAAAAGAGAAAAGAAACATTTTGAATGAATGGATACCACCAGTTCATTTTGAATGTGATTGCATGATGGAGAAAAAATCGGTAAAAAAGTTTTCCTAACAATAACTTCGTACATGTTTTTAAATTTCATACTAATAGACATACAAAATTGTAATTATAATTCTAAGCACCATTTAAAATCAAAATGCATTTAACAAAAATATTCCAAAATGCGATAGTTTTCGAGATATTTGAAATTTTGCTCCTTCAAAAACAATTAATTCGTGTAATTATGCTCTTTTTAAAAGTTATTCGCGTTACCCCATCAAAAAATGTCAAAAATTTAATGTTTATTGTTTTAAAGACGTAAAAGCAACTTTTTTAGTGTATTTGGATCCTGGAGAAGCTATCAATAAAAGTTTTCCTAACAACAACTTTTGACATTTTTTTATAATTCTTACTATTTGCAGTCAAAAATACAATTTTCTTTTTGAATATGATTCTAAACGCCATTTTAAATCGAAATGCTCTTAACAAAAAAATTTCTAAAATGTAGTAGTTCTCGTAGTTCTCGAGATATTTTAACTTTTGTTTTAACAACACAATTATTTTGTTTTATTACGACCTTTTCATAAGTTAGTCGCGTTTCTCCATCAACAATAATAGGTTTTTCAAAAGGCCCGTAAACTTTCCTGCAACTTTTTCTTTGACATCAAGGCGATATTATGAAACATTTTAAAGTTACATGAAAACAACCAACATATGATTCAGCTATATAGTTTAATCAACAGACCCTATGGTTGAAATCTAGGATAGGATCCGCCAGCTCTGTCCCCTGTTTTTGAACCAATTCTGAACCAGCTCGTGATTGGACGAAAGTGACATTGGCAAACGTTCGGCTTGGAAACTAAAAGTACTAAAGGGCTGCTTGGAAGTGTTGTCGTATTGTGACATTAAATGTAAAGCGACTATTGTTTACTGTGTTGTTTTTTTTGTTTTCCCGAGATACCGCTTTCTTTCCATAACGTCCGTCTGTAATTATGAAGTGCAAGGCATTTTCTGGCAGACGAATTCAAACATATTATCCAGAACTGAAGTTCTACAGGTTTCCGAGAGATCCGGTAGCGCGGTGTGTGGATTAATGCGGAAATGTCTCTTTTCGAAGTCTAACCGAGTAACTGACTATTTAGCCTAAGTATGAAAATATTTTCAACTTCATGTAAAAATTGTCTTTGTTCCAGCGCCGAGTAAATTGGGAGTATTGTCTATCGCGAGATAATATGCAGACTAGATGGGCGCGTAATTTAACGCACGGCCCGGTGGCGCATGGCTGAAAAGTCGCAATGTGGATTTAAGAAAAGATTCGCAATACTTTGGAGCAAACCGTGAAAAAGCTATTTCGGAAATCGCTTCTTGTTCTTCTTTTAGTATTATCGATACAGTTGAATTTTACAGTCACAGAGAACAGACATCCATGATCGAATAAAAATATTTAAAAAACGTGTGTAAACATTTGAATTAATATACGAAAAACACTAGCGCCGCCACACCAACCTATCCCAACTATCCATCAAATCGATTCTGGAACCGGTTCGAAATCCTGGATGGATTCTACATGGAATCTAGCTCAAAAAAAACAACCGATTCCGACTCTATCGGGTTGACGCATTTGAGCTGGAATTCATGCTGGAAGTCCGAATCGGTTCCGGACTAGTTTGACTGGGTAGAGGAATAACCGCTGTCAATTCTGTCGCACTCAGCCACAAAAAAACATGACGACAGTAGCGCACCTGGTTTAGATATCCAAACTACCTTCGAAACCGTTAGAGATTTTACACAAGTTGAATGCTGAAGATGGACGTCTGTTCTCTGTGTTACAGTTTTCAACTGCATCAATCATCGGTGTAAATAGGAGCGTGTTATTTTCTACTGCTGTTTTCTCCGAAAAAATCACATGAAGTACTGGAACAAACCTATATACCTACACAAACTAAACAAAAATTAAGCCTTGCAAAAAAGAAGTTTTAGAATATTTAAACTAAATGCGAACAGAGAAGATTGATCTTGTGAATGAGGGTGCTCGACTCAGAAAGCAACTTACAAAAATGAAGAGCATGGAAATATTTTATATAAATATTTTCACGTAATGGCCAACAACAAATATATATATATTATTT
Source organism: Topomyia yanbarensis (assembly GCF_030247195.1). NCBI lineage: Eukaryota > Metazoa > Arthropoda > Insecta > Diptera > Culicidae > Topomyia > Topomyia yanbarensis. Next base: position 135,900,461 of record NC_080670.1, on the reverse strand, counting down.
TGCTTTGCTGTATTCCGATGGAAAACCCGTAATGATCATTTAAATGCGGATATAAAGACTAAATCATCGATTTTTCCCGGAGCGTGAAATTGATACATAATATAGAATATTTTAATCAGATGTTTTGGACACGATTGTAACAAAACAGATATTTTGGCAACATTGGTCGAGATGGGGTATGTCGTTTTCAGCAGGAATTAGCAAAATATAAGAAGTCAGCTGTCGGATCCTATCCTAGGTTGAAATATATTTTGGTTGCTTTCATGTAAGGGTGCTTACAGAGTGGCCGCGAGAAGCTGAGCTGGCGCTGGTATTGTCGCGCTTATAATAAAATCTCACATTGCGGGCGTCTGAAAGGCGCATCAAATATAGCCGCAGTTGCTCCGCAAGCAGATTTCAGTGGAGCTTTATTTTTCTGCCAGCTGTGTGCTTTTCGAAAGCTTCAAGGAAAAAGCTGCCTATACATTTATATAGGCGGCTGTCACGCGCCTATCTCAATTGAGCTTTCATATAATCGCATATCGAGCGATTATCCTGCAAGGCACAATACTGACATTAGAATGCGAGAAACCTGCTTGCTGCAAACCAAATGGGTGATGTCAGAGTGAAAGCCGAGCGGATCGGCGCCGACTGCCCGCTTTCACTCTGACAGGCTCCATTTAATATGCTGTAAGCAGGTTTCTCGCATCTCGCACTCTAATGTCAGTACCAGCCCCAGCTCAAAGAGAATAGTGAAAGAGACGCAGAGTGAAAATCAGTCAAAACGGCAACACTCCCTTTACGATGATTTCAACACTAGAATTTGGCAACCGTTTCCAAAGGCAGCACTTTAAATGACTCCTATTATATTTTGAAAACAAACCTTTTGTCGATCGTTGGATTTGTTTATCAAACGATGTGCATTTTGAAACAAAGAGATGAAATAATTCTAAAGCTTGTTTTTACTCGTACATAGACTCTAGAATGCACCTTACAATCACGATTGCACTAAATTCTGACGAAAATCAAATTTCTTTTTTGATAGATTTACAATATTTATCTCCTCCAACTCAGGCATGAGTAATGTTTATTTACATTGCACGATTGGTCTGCTCAATAAGGTATTTTTGGCTTCACACTATTCGTCTCTTTCCCTATTCTCTTTGCCCCAGCTCAGCTTCTCGCCGCCACTCCGTAAGCCAGGTACTTTTTTCAAATGTCTGCAATAATAATTTTAAAAGTCTGGGAAGAACAAAAAATGTGAGGAAAGCTAGTGTAACCAAAAGCCTTTATATTCAAAAATCTGCAAATATCTGCAACCAAACTAAAAAATCTGCAAATATCTGCAACCAAACTAAAAAATCTGCAAATATCTGCGTCATCGAAAAAATCTGCAGCTTAAATTAAAAGCAGGAGTGTGTCACTCCTGTCATCCTCTATGGAGATATAGAGACTTTGACAGTAGTCAACATATGTGGGCCTAGCCGCATCTAGGCCCATGTCGCCTGTGCAATAGCATTGGGTTGTTTTGATTTGATCAAAGGCAGATGTTGGCTAGGACAAAATGGCTGCCTAGCAAGGGGCTGATTAAAAGTCTGCGAATTTGCAGACTTGTCTGCAAATCTGGCATCTCTGCTGTAAGCACCCTAACCAGCCCCCTGTCAAGGACGACGTCTCTGTACAGCCAGCATCACTGCCATGAAAGGCAAAACATTGATTTTGAACCGAATGATTAGAAGCTGAATTTAGTTACAAAATGTCGATTTTCTGAATGATATGATATTAAATCATCCCACAAGATGCAAAACGTCGTGTGGAATGCTTGAATATCGAGCATAGTGCCGAACATAATTCTTTGTTTGGGGCTTTATAGCTATAACGCCCCATATATGTCGGTCGCTGTCAAACTCCATATGATGGTATAGGGTTGCCAGGAGGCTGACCCTAACTTTCAAATGGTTTGGTTGATTCTGACTTTTTGCACCGCACGCAATGTTACTGCAGGCAGAGTGTATGTAAGGAGAGTGAAGACAACTGTCATGATTATCTGTCAGTAATATTCCAAACGAACAAACGACCTCTCAAAACACATGGATTTGACTCGTTTGGAATGACACTGACAAATAATCATTGTTCCAATTTTGACAGTGTCGTCACTCTCCTTATATGCACTCAGACTGCAGGGATAGCGAAATGATGTTTAGCAGTGTTGCTATATTTATAGCAAAAGATTATCATTACTTTTGACAAATACAATTATTATCTTTAAAAAAGTAAAAATGATTAAATTGAAGGGAAATTGCGCGGCAAAATGAAAACAAGTATTTATCATGCATTTACCGTATACATGGTTGATTAACTTTAACAAAAATAAGACAGAAACCACATCATTATCCAATTTTTTTTTTCAAAAAATGGCTTCATCAAACCTCACTAAGCACCCATGACATGGAAAAATGGTGCCCTTCATCAATACAGTTGATTCAAGATACGAAATATTGCCGACATAAAATAAATTAACAATACTCCATTTTCATTGATAAAAATAGCAACACTGATCGGAAGATTTCGCCAGGGTGAAAATGTGCGAAAAGCACAATGTCGAAGGAAAAAGAAGAAGCCGATTGTCACGTCTTGTCTTAGGTCGCTTTAAGCGCGATTCAGACGATACATCAGCTTCCGTCAACGTCAACGGAACGTCACCGTTCCGTCAGGATAAGTTAAATACGTTTCTCTTGCGCCCGTTCACACGTGCCGTACATCAAAACGTTCCGTGCCGTTGATGTTGTGTGTGAATGCCTCCATTTAACTGCATGTAACTTATCCTGACGGAACGGTAACGTTCTGTTGACGTTGACGGAAGCTGATGTATCGTCTGAGTCGTCCTTTAAAATCGTGCTGATTTTAGTAGTGTAGCAGTGAATTTAGTTGAACAATTTTGAGAAGAGGAGAGCTGATTCATTTTGACTATATTTCAAAGCATAAGGTAATTCGTTCCATTCAACTAATAAGCACTTCAGTTACCGTTTTATATTTAAACAGCAAAACGATCTGTTTCCAACAACTAATTACGCTGCAGTTTATTTGTTGTAATATATTGATAGTAAGACAAAGAAAGCAAAACAAAATGTCGGAACTACATTTTGATGAGTATGAAAAGTACAACTTTGAGTTCGACAAGCACATGTTTTCTGGCCATTCTGGAAAGCAACGGTCTAAGAAAGAAGCTAGCGAGCATACCAACCACTTTGACCCAAACGGACATTCTCGTAAAATCATGACGAAGTTGAGGAACACCGAGCAAAACAAGAAAGATAAACCGAAGAATTAAGTGACCCGTGTTTACGTAACCAATTCTAGCCATATCATTGCTCAGTTTGTATACACCTGCGAGAAAATGAAAACTTGTTGGCTATATTTTAAATGGTGAGGTGAGATCGTTGTATTATTCCAGTCGCAATAAAAAATGCGTCTGCTCAAACATTAAAAGAATTTTCTACGTCAGCTTATGGTTTGTTTCACTGGTGTTTTGAAACCTGCATGTTATCAACGATGCATGTTTACAATCTCTTCCTGAGATGGGTGGCACAAGTGTGCGTTTAATCGATAACCTCGAACTTGTGATTCAATAATAATCAGTGTGGAAACGAGGTAGATTGAAACAATTCAAAGCTTTTAAAACATTTGCTGTAACCATTTTGAGCTAAATAAAGTTTTATAATTATTAAAATTATGGTTTATTAGTTGTCTTATTACCTGTATATATATATATATATATATATATATATATATATATATATATATATATATATATATATATATATATATATATATATATATATATATATATATATATATATATATATATATATATATATATATATATATATATATATATATATATATATATATATATATATATATATATATATATATATATATATATATATATATATATATATATATATATATATATATATATATATATATATATATATATATATATATATATATATATATATATATATATATATATATATATATATATATATATATATATATATATATATATATATATATATATATATATATATATATATATATATATATATATATATATATATATATATATATATATATATATATATATATATATATATATATATATATATATATATATATATATATATATATATATATATATATATATATATATATATATATATATATATATATATATATATATATATATATATATATATATATATATATATATATATATATATATATATATATATATATATATATATATATATATATATATATATATATATATATATATATATATATATATATATATATATATATATATATATATATATATATATATATATATATATATATATATATATATATATATATATATATATATATATATATATATATATATATATATATATATATATATATATATATATATATATATATATATATATATATATATATATATATATATATATATATATATATATATATATATATATATATATATATATATATATATATATATATATATATATATATATATATATATATATATATATATATATATATATATATATATATATATATATATATATATATATATATATATATATATATATATATATATATATATAATTATATATATATATATATATATATATATATATATATATATATATATATATATATATATATATATATATATATATATATATATATATATATATATATATATATATATATATATATTTCCTTTGCTGGGTCGTGACCTTGACGGCTAGTTATATATTTGGAGTAAGTGGATATTTGGTGTTTTGAGTACGAATTCGCTTTTAATCAAATATTGAGTCATGCACAGTAATGGCTATATTGTGCTTTTCACCGAAGATTAGCATGCGACAGAATCAATTCAAAATAGCGAAAGAATTGGAAATATACCCTGTTAGCTCCATCTGCCCAGTTTAGAACAAACATCTTGCAATATATAGGCCCTGTTGGTCAGACATCGGACGGTCATGAATTGACAGTTCATGCATTTATTTACCCCTTCACTACCTGTTGAGCGAAAATCGGAAATTATTTGTTACTATTTTTGGTACCCATTTAATTTATTGTTTATGTCGTTTTCGCTTGAGGCAGAAACTAACTCAGTTTCGGAACTATATGCTGTCAAACCGTTTGTTTGAAGCTAGTTTCGAACCTAGGTTATGCTCCACTGAACTGAAAACCGAGTTGGGTTCCAACCTGAAATATATTTCGGGTTCGCTCACACTACCGCTGTTTTGCGAGAACCCAACTCAGTTCCATTAAAACGTTTGTTTGAAGCAACTAACCTGGGTTAGTGTCTAGGTTCTCAATCGAAAACGACATTAGTGTGCCTTTTTGATTCCTAACTCGATTCCTTTGCATCCTCCTAAGTTTTTCCTTGGTTCAAGACTACCCGGATAGAATTTTACAATAGCATTTACCCTACAAACAATCATAAAACAATAAATATTATAGTTATTACTGTTTCAACATTGTTCGATACCAAGTTCTCACAGTAGATTTGCAATAAAATTTCATGTAACAATAAATTTCACTGTTCAGCAAAAAACTGATACAGTGCATTCACAATTAATTTTACTGTTTCCGAGAAAAAATGTATGGAGAAAAATTGATTTTTTTAATGTTAAGATACATAACCACCCCCCTTTTTCACTGTAAAAGTCTATTTTACATTGAAATTTACTGTAAAAACGTTAAAGTTTAATGTTTTTGTATTGTAGCATAACACTAAAACTTACTGTAAATTATTGTAAAATTTGTGGGAACCCGCACCGGCGGAACATCAAACCGGCAACGCAGCGGACAAGTCCAAGACGGCGGAACAAGACCGGGACAACCCGTAACATGAATGAAATGCGAGTGTAATGAAACGTGTTTATTGTTGCTCTTGTTACAGTGGAATGAAAAACTTATTTGCTCTATGGTGGTTAACGCAGTTGGTAGTGTGCATGGGCGCCGTGTAAAAAATATCGCTCCCACTTGTACACTCAACACTCCTCCTTGATATTAGCCAAGCCCATTGCAGTTGAAAATTTGCTCTGCTTTACCGCTCCTAGCGGCTTAGTCAGAATATCTGCCGCCATGGCCTCCGATGGACAGTATTTCAAAACTACAACGCCTTTCGCTGCTAAATCCTTCGTGTAATACATTCGGGTGTCGATATGCTTCGACCTCCGTGACTGCCGCTCTAGCTCAACGAAATCAATACAGCTTCTATTATCTTCAAACACTACAATCGGTCCATGTTGCTTCTCTCCCATCTCTTCCAACAATCGCCTTAACCAAACAAGCTCTCTACAAGCCTCCGACAAAGCAATATATTCCGCCTCCATGCTTGAAAGGGAAACACTAGTCTGTTTACGGCTCGCCCAACAAACAGTCGCCTGTCCTATTTGATACAGATATCCGGTATTTGACTAGCGATCCGACGTATCACCGCTCCAATCAGCATCGCTGTAGCCCAGAAGTTTCAAGGACTCACCTCGTTTTGCCGACAGCTGTAGCTTGTAGCTACTCGTTCGCAGTAAATATCTGACCACACGTTTCACCTCAGCCCAGTCTGCTTCAGTAGGACAACTGACTTGTCTGCTCAATATTGATACGCTCACCGCTATGTCTGGACGCGTATTTACTGCCACGTATAGCAGCGCTCCTATTAGACTGTGGTAACTGTCGTTATCTCTTAGCTTCTTGCTTCCTTCGCGGCTTCTATAATATCCTGTATCGATTGGAACGTTGGATCCCTTTGCATGCTCCAGACCAAAACGACTCGCGAGCTTTCTGACGTAGGTCTCCTGATCAAGACAGAAAAATCCGTTGCAATCTTTGGTGACTCGAATGCCAAGAAAATAGCTAACTTCACCCAGCGACGACAGCGTAATCTTCTTCTTCAACTCATTCTCGATCTTCATTATTTCCTCTTCGACGGTGCTAGCGTAGCGACAATCATATCATCTACGTAGATGATTAAGTAGACGAGTCCTCCATCAGCTAATCTCTTGATGTATAAACAAGGATCCGAGCTTGACTGTTCGAAACCCAACGCCATCAGCATTTCGTTAATCGTACTGTTCCAGACCCTGGCAGCTTGCTTGAGACCGTACAGGCTGCGCTGTAGTCTGCACACCAGCTTCTCCTTTCCGGGTTTCACGAAACCCTTCGGTTGCTGCATGTACAGCTCTTCTTGTAGTTGGCCATGGAGATAGGCAGATTTCACATCAATATGGCGAACGACCATCTTCTTCTGACCAGCAATCGTCAACAGAATCCGAAAGGTCACCTGCGTGGCAACCGGAGCGAACACAGCATCATAATCGACACCGAATCGCTGAGAAAAGCCTTGGGCTACAAGGCGAGCTTTGAATCGAGTTATGTTACCGGAACTGTCCTCCTTTCTCTTATACACCCATTTGCAACCTATGGGTGCGCGCCCAGCTGGCAACTCCACCAGCGACCACGTTCCATTCTTTATTAGTGCATCATATTCCTCGGTCATCGCCGCTATCCACAAATCCTGCTCCGGTCCCTTCACCGCCTCTTCGTAGCTTCTAGGTTCTTCTGTAACCGACGTCGCAATCGCAACGTCCACCACGTAATCATCGAACCGTTTCGGTAACAATCCTCTCGTGCTTCGCTTCATACACTGCTGCTGTTCGCTGGTCGTCGGCTCAATCGCTCGATCCCGTTCATCATCCCAACCATAAAACTCCTCTTCGGACTCCTCATCAGCCAATGGCTGTTCTGTGACGACTAACTCCTCCTGAATTTGGCTATCATCTCTCGCGATATCAACGCCGACGTAATTACCATCACCTTCGGAAGACAAATCATCGCGCATCAGTGACCCATTTCTCAACTCGATGAATTTCGCGTCACGGCTTATTGTAACGGTATCATTTTCAGGATCCAGGAACCTGTACCCTTTCCTGTCGTCACAATAGCCCACAAAGAGTAAACGTTGAGCCTTACTTTCAAACTTATTTCGCTTTACGTCAGGGATATGAACATAAGCGGGACTGCCAAAAACCCGCAAATATTCCAGCGACGGTTTTCGGCCAAACCATTTTTCGAATGGGGTTCGATCAACGGAGCGCGATGGCAAACGGTTCTGCAAATAAGTAGCAGTCACAACAGCTTCTCCCCAATACTTGTTAGGTAACCCAGCATCAAGAAGCATACATGCGGCCATCTCCTGCAGGGTGCGATTTTTGCGTTCTGCAACACCGTTTTGTTGCGGGGAATACGCAGCGGTGAGCTGCGATTGAATGCCTTCTACCTGGTAAAACTGATTCAATTCCGAGTTTACGTATTCGCCGCCACCATCCGAACGAATAACGCACGGTGCTCTACCAAACCGATTCTTCACATGCGCAACATATCGTTTTATGCACATCGCTGTATCGCACTTTTGCTTCAACAAGCACACCACTGTGTACCGGCTATAGTCGTCGATGAGAGTCATCAGGTAGCGGAACCCTCCGGGCGTGACATTCTTCATTGGCCCGCACACGTCCGTGTGGACTACATCAAGAATTCGCTCAGCTCGGTGTTGCGCTACTTTGGGAAATGGTTTTCTGGGCATCTTACCTTGCAGGCAGTGTTCGCAAACTTGCCTTATTCCGCAATCCTGCACCTTCAGGCCATCAGCAAGATCGTCTGCTCGGATGCGATCCAGCACGACCGGATCCCGATGCCCAAAACGTCGATGCCAGGTATGCTGGCAATTCTGCAAATGCCGAGCCTCGGTACTCAACATAACCTCCTCTGCTACCTTCAAGGCATATAAATTACCGCTAAGCTCCGCCACAGCGACCACTTTTCCTTGCTTACTAACAACACTGCATCGATTCCCGTCAAATTCAACTTTTAGCCCCTTTTGTGCCAGCTTACGCACAGAAATTAGACCACTATCCAAATTGGGGATATACAGGACTTCTTTAAAAGGTATCACTACTAAATTTCCCTCACCATCAATGCCATTTACAGTACCTGTACCAATACCAGCAGACGTCGTTTCCGAACCATCAGCCAAAATTACTTTGATTCGAACCACCTCGTCCAACTCACAAAAGAAACTACGGTCGTTAGTCATGTGACTGGAACAACTGCTATCGACAAACCAACGGCCTTTACGGGAACTATTTCCAACTGTGAAACATCAGCAGCTTTCTTCGCCTTAGCATCTTCCTGCTTGTTTCCTTTCCGATCTTCATCGTTCTTCTTAAGCTGGGATTTCTGTTGTTGTTGTTCTAGCTGCAGCAAACGGCAATCGCGCCGAAAATGGCCAGTCTTCCGGCAGTGATAACAGATTTTCTCCGAGCGTCTCTTGCTTTGCAGTTTCATTGCTTTTTCTTCGTGATTGCCCGAGCGTTCCACTCGACGGTAATGCTCGTCCATCAACTTTTGTTTTACGAGCTCAATCGTTTGGTCCGCATCCGGCCGGCTCTCCAATGCCGTCACCAGACTACCATATGACTCCGGTAGAGTGCGATAGATCATCGCGATTTTAAGAGAGTTTTCCAACTGCTGACCAGCACAAGCAAGACGATCGAACAACTCTTCCAAATCGAAAAGGTGTTTTTCGATATCGGCTCCCTCTGCCATATTCAAGCTGCATATGCGCCGCAGCAGGGACACCCGGGACGTCATCGTCGCCTTTTCATGGAACTCTTTCAGCTGGTTCCATACACCGCGCGCCGAATCAGTATTTCGAACTAGGTTTAGCTGACTGTCTTCCACGTATAGTACCACAGTCGCTAACGCCTTCCGGTCAGCTTTGTTCCAGGCCGGTGTGACCGGTTCCGGTTTTGCATCGGACACAACAGACCACAGATCCTCTCTCTTCAAGAGCATCTCCATGCGCGTCTTCCACACGGGATAGTTTTGATTATTTAGTCGACCGAACAAATATTTTTCGCCCATTTCGTTTATGCGATCGATCACTACAAGCCAAAAAAAAACTCACGACAAATTTTCTGCTTGCGCCGATTCAACCACTCGCGCACGGCAACGATTTATAAACAGCCAACTGCTAGCAAGCCGAAGCAAACACAACCTCACTTTCAGTCCAACAAAAACTTCTTTGTCCGAACTTCCAGAGCACACTTTCATGTACATCTCCTTCACAGTATCTGGGCCCATAACCTGTGGGAACCCGCACCGGCAGAACATCAAACCGGCAACGCAGCGGACAAGTCCAAGACGGCGGAACAAGACCGGGACAACGCGTAACGTGAATGAAATGCGAGTGCAATGAAACGTGATTATTGTTGCTCTTGTTACAGTGAAATGAAAAACTTATTTGCTCTATGGTGGTTAAAGCACTATTTACACCTATCCGATCCGTTTCAGTGCCGGTTCAGTACCGTGCACGGACACCAATATTCTTTCATATACTTTATATGAGAGCATTCACATTTGTTCGGTACAGTGCCTCTCGCCGTCAGTGTTTCACCGTCCGGCAATTTTGAATTCGTCGCCAACGATATTTTTTGGTTTCACTGATGCCAGTGCGTCAGTGCACCGCATTTTTTTTATATGTGTGTGTCATTGATGTATTATCAAAATTTGAGTTTTTGAGGAATATAATATCATTATTTCTAGTGTCAGCACTAATTTTAACCGAATCGCAATGATGAATGAGAGCAGTGCTATTATGTGTTGTGATGTGTATTGTATCTATTAGAAATTTTAAGTTAATAGGAACATGAATATTCGTATAATTTCAAATAAACTGTGTCGACATATAACGCCATACCACAGAGAACAGACGTCCATCTTCAGCATTCAACTTGTGTAAAATCTCTAACGGTTTCGAAGTTAGTTGGGATATCCAAACCAGGTGCGCTACGGTCGTCATGTTTTTTTGTGGCTGAGTTCAACAGAATTGACAGCAATTATTTCTCTACCCAGTCAAACTAGTCCGGAACCGGTTCGGACTTCCAGCATGAATTCCAGCTCAAATGCATCAACCAATAGAGTCGGAATCGGTTTTCTTTGAGCAAGATTCCATACTGAATCCATTCAGGATATCGAACCGGTTCCGGAATGGATTTGACGGATAGTTGAGATAGTTTGGTGTGGCGGCGCTAGTGTTTTTCGTATATTAATTCAAATGTTTACACGTTTTTTAAATATTTTTTGTTCGATCATGGATGTCTGTTCTCTGTGGCCATACTTTCTTCAACATCTAATTAATTTTCATTATATGTACTATCTAATGGATTGAACACACTATATAAGCCGTATGAATAAAAACTAGCATTTGCTCAGCTTTTCAAGATTCGAGCAGTCGAGCAGCTGCGTTGAGCATTTGCTCAAGTTGGTATGAATAAAACTTTACTTTGACAGTTGCTTTCTCAATTTGAGCTTTTGCTTTTCGAACATCTAATTCCGTATGAATAAAGCGATAAATCTTGAGTAAATGCTCAGCGAATGCTAAGCAAAAGGTTGATTTTGCTGAGCATGCTCGGTAGCATGCTACCATAAATATATATATATATATATATATATATATATATATATATATATATATATATATATATATATATATATATATATATATATATATATATATATATATATATATATATATATATATATATATATATATATATATATATATATATATATATATATATATATATATATATATATTTGTTAAATAGTGAGAAGTGAACAATTCAGTATTTTTATTAGTTTTTGATACTAAATTTTGTGCTTGTTTAAGCTGCTTGGCTGATGCGATCTAAAACTGACGATTTCGCCATGCATACAAACGAGAGCTAATGCACAAGATCGGAGGGTTATCGTCAAAAGTAACTACGTTTCCAGATCTCGAACTAGTCTTGGATTATTTAAACTGGTTTAAAAATCTGCTATCGAATTAATTGGATACGGGATGAGGAATATGTCATACTAGTAACTCATAAATGTAAGATAAATCGCATTTTAAACTTTCATCACTCGGTTTCTTATCAGCTGAGTATTGCAGAGCAATACTTTGCACTGATCTTCGATAACTATGACTTCGTGCTGTAGCTGACCAATAAGTGCATTGGGATAAAAATGCAGCCTTCGTAGCTGATGTGGCCATAAAAAAGTTCTCTAAATTGACTGTTTTTGAGGATTTCTTTGAGGTATGGCTTTGAAAAAAATCTTCCAACTGATTATTAATTCCTGTTAAATCTTCCATCTGGATGGTATACATAATCGGAAAAAATCGGGAAGAAATTAAAACAACGCTTTCAACAAAATCAATATAACCGAAAGCAATGAAATGACGTTCAATTTGTGATGTATACTTATTCTAGATACCTACAAATCAATGCTATTGATACCTGCGGATAAACGACACTGCATGATGGCAGTCGTATTCTAAAAAACCAAGATATTATTCAATACATATCCTTCCAATTTATTGCGTCAGTTGAACTAAATCTGATGGCATGTGAATGAAAAGTTTTACAAACACTTTCAATTAATTCAATAAGTATAATTACTCTAGCGTTTCCAACATACCCAGTAAAGTTCAGCCGGAGATCTGGCTGGTTCTAGTTAGTTTTCCGGCTTCAGTGACACAACCGATACTAACTAGAACCGGTTGTGCCACTGGAGTCGGAATACGAACTAGAATCAGCAGTACTGCACACCTCGTATTTTCTAATGAAATCCATATCTGATTTTCATGTTTAGGAATGAAAACGGGTGAAATCATACAGAAATGCTTCAATTGCTTCAACAGACACTGCCGCTAACCTTGCCGTATGTTAGGTTACCGGACACTTCAGTGTCCGGTTCCGGAGGACCAGTTCAGATTTAGAAGTCATTTCCATCATGCGACACACCAAATCACACTTTCTCGACGATATAAGACTACTGGTAGAGCAAATACGCAATTATGGACACATATGGCTATTTCAATATCAGTTTCGGATCCCCGACACCCGGTATGGTCCTCCGATACCCAGTTAGTTCCGAAACTGATGTTGAAATGGCCATGTCTGTCTGAAAATTTCCTCTTTGTTCGTCCGTTAGTCTTATTTCGTCGAAAAAGTGTGATTTGATGTGTCGCATGACGGAAATGACCGCTAAATCTGAATTGGTCCTCCTGAACCGGACACCGGAGTTCCGGGACCGATGTTGAAATTGCCATATGCATTTAAAATGGCATCTTTGCGCTTCCATAAGTCTTATTTCGTCGATGAAGTGTGATTTGATATGCCGCGTAATGGATACGACCTCTTGATCTGAATTGGTCCTTCGGAATCAGACACTGTAGTTCCGGGACTATTGTTGAAATAGCCATGTGTCTCCAAAGTTGCATCTTTGCTCTTCTGTCAGTCTTAATTCGTCGAGGAAGTGTGATTTGTTATGTCGCATGATGAAAATGACGTCTAAATCGGAATTGGTCCTCCGGCACCGGTCACCGGAGCTCCGGGACGGATGTTGTAATGGCCATATGTGTAAAAAAATGTATGTTTGCTCTTCCATTAGTCTTGTTGCGTCGAAGAAGTGAGATTGATGAAGTGATGAAAATTACCTATAAATCGAAATTGTTCCTCCAGAACCGGAGATGTTGAAGTGGCCATATGTGTCCAAAATTGCATCTTTGCTCTTCCATCAGTCTTATTTCGTCAAGAAAATGGGATTTGATGTGTCGCATGACGGAAATGACCACTAAAACTGAACTGGTCCTCCGGAACCCGGACCGGAACCGGAGTTTCCTGTAACGTAACATCCGACAAGGTAAGCGGCAATGTCTGTTAAAGCATTTGAAGCATTTCTGTATGATTCAAGAGAAAAAACATCTAAATCAGATATAAATTTCTTTAGAAAATACGAGGTGTACGCAGTATATTTCTGGCAATCTCTCCGGATTGGCCACATTCCTCTATATTTATAGTGCAACTCTTATCCTAAATATAACCGTTTTTATATTGAACATTGATTCACTCTATCACAAGATATAACCAAAAATATGCAACAAAGTCGTCCCAGTGTTTTTATGAGAATTCGCTGTGTGACCGCACTCTCCAACCGGTAAAAACAGGAACCGGAGGACCGATCAACTAAAAATTCGGTTAAACTGCAAACACACACGCATATTCTCAAACTTATGGGTCCTCGGGGCGTCAGCGAACCGGACACCTCGCTCTACCCGGAATCGCCAGACCGTTCACGGTACCCTACACATTGGCCCGAGAGAAATATAGCGAAAACCAAAGATGAATCGGTATCGGGAGAACTTCTTTCGCCGGGGAGCTATCCATCGGTGTAAGCTAGATTCAACGCCGGAGACTACACTGAGTAGACCACAACGAGACACCATCAGTCGCGGGTCGTCGGGGCACCAACGAACCGGACACCCTGCTCCACTGGAATCGCCAAACTGACCTCGGCACCTGGCTGGTTGGTTTGCTTTTGAGAGAACTTCTCTCGTCGGGGAATTATCCGTCGGAGTAGGCTAGGTCCATCGTCGGGGACTGAACCGAGTGGTTCGCTGTATGGCTCATCGTGAATGTGGCACTAAATGGCACGAGAAGGGAGCCAAAAGGATCAAGAAATCGTGGTGGTGGCACAAGAGAGCCGAGTCGGGGTGCTGAATGGCACAAGGGAGCCAATGGCCCAGTAAATTAGACAATCTAGAGTTTGCCGCCCAGAATGTCCTTGCAGAGGAAGTGCCCCAAATTCTCAGCTCACAAATAGCTTTCGTACTACCATTTTTTTGTTAGGGGAAACTTTTCCACTGCGACCACTATACTAAAGAAAGAAAAGAAAGATTTTTTCGGCACGGGGTGTTTTTGAACATTTTTCTGCTCTTTAAAAATATAAAAAACACGCACAGATATTTTCCGATATCGACGAACTGAATCGAACGGTATATGACACTCGGCCCTGAGGGCCCCGGTTGGGTAGTCAATTTTAGGAGTAGCATCAAAAATTCGATTTCTGAAAAAAAATATTCCGGCTTATATAAGAATCTTATATGTGACCGGACCATTTAGTCCCTTTCATTTGAGGCTAAGTTTGTGAAAATCGGCCCAACCATCCCCGATAAACCGATGTGGCTTTGTTGAAAGACGCTTTTCTCACGCCTATGGTGGTCATTATGGGCAACGAGACTTCGATTGGCCGTCAGTGACATAGAACCGCAAATGCAATTTCGGAACCAAAAGTCGGATTCAATAGAAATTCAATAGCAGCCGATAGGAACGTTGCACCTTTTATTGCAGATTAAGTTTGTGCTAATTTGCTCAGCAATGTCTGAAAAAATAAAGTGATATTTTAGACACACCAACATTTACTGTAATCACAGACAGAGTTAAAAATATTCAAATTCATTGAATGAAAATTGATCATATTCAGCCGCATTCATTTTCAATATTCAGTGACGCAGCTGAAAACGTCAAACGAACAAACCGTCCATTCATCCATGCAGATTTTCATTCGTCTCGGATTATTACACAAAGCGGCCGTGCAGCAACGAATCAAACGCATCAAAGTAGGCCCTAGCACAACGTAAGCGATGATGGTTGTTGTTTCATATGCTTTACCGGCATTTGAAAACATTTTCCTATATAATTAGTGAAATGAATATACTGTACGATATTCAACTGAATGAATAACATGGATATTTGAATGAATATTTTTTCTATTCACCGCGAGTTGCATAAGGTTCATTTTCAGCCGTCAAAAAAGAGCATCGATTATTTTTTACTCTGTCGACGAACTGAATCGAATCGAAACACTCCACCCTTCAAGCCTCGATTTAAGTCATTTTTCAGATCGGCAATACCTTTCTATTGAGAAAGGCAAAATGACTTCAATCATTAATTTCTGTCGTCTACTGACAACATCTTCGAATGACCCAACTGACATCCATATTGGTTTCTAGTATTTTAATGTTATGTGGTTGCCGGAAGCCTTCTTCAATTATGAAATGGCTTCAAACATCAATTTGCCCCATCTTCTTACTCTAACCTTTCATATGACACTCGTGTCAATTGATACTTTACGATTTGCGTGAGGTGGCACAGAAAATTTCGATTCTGAGAGTCCCTTGGACAACGATGGTCACCCGAGTGACTCACGGAATACCTCTCCATAAGTGAGCCAAAGGATTTGAGTTAAGTAACTTTTGAAATAGGATCCAGATTCCTCGGTACTACACAAACACACACATACGCAACCCTTTCTTTTATGAGAAAGGCAAAAGCAACAGCAGTTGGGGTTGAACCTGACTCAGTTTTGAAAACAAGCAAAAATGGACAAGAGTATAATAAAAGGTGTAAACACTTTGGATAAGCGACGGGACACGGAATAAGAAGCACGCATAAGATTTTTGGCAAATAGCATTCATGTGTATTATTTTCGCTCAATATCCTTAATTTGATAAGTCTAGATCTAGAAAGAAACTTTTTAATGATCTTTACCCGAATGGAATTTAACAATAGCATTTACCCTACAAACAATCCATGAACTATAGATATTACTGTTCTTACTGTTTCGACATCGTTCACAATTAAATTTTAGGTAACAATTATCTTTACTGTGCATCGAAAACATGATACAATGAATAATTCATATTACTATACTAAGCAATTATTACTATACTACTTACACATGCACTTAGCATCATTTGACATATTTGTCTAGAAATTTCACTCCGATTCAGGTTTCTCGCAATCCTGGATGGCATCAATCAATTGATGGCGTATTTCGTCCCGCAGCAACTAAACGCATTGCAAATATCCACTGTATAACTTGCATATCCTTCAAACAAATGATGACGGACAACAGGATACCAGATTGGAGAAATTATTAGCCAAACATACAAAGTCTGCTATTGTTTATTTTGTTCACACATATTGCCAAATAGTTGATTCGCCGGCACTCATCATTCCGTAAAGAGCTGTCCAACGTATATACCGGAGATGTACATCATTTCGTTATTAAAAATTATGTCGAAATCAATGCCGTTTCCACTGTATGACGAAAAACCGTCGAACATAATCAAACCAGGCAAATGCGTTGGGTTCAATTTGCACAATCTGATGTCGGTGATTGGTGCTGCTGCATATGCGATTTTGTTGAAAATTGAGCTGCTGAAGATTATTTTTTGAGTGTTTTACATTTATAATTTCCACAAAATGCGTCAGAACGTTCAGAGCAGTACGTAAATTGAACTGAACTATCACAAATATAAGAACACCGGTTATCGTGGTGCAGTTCCGTTTAACTTCTTCATTTCCAGGCAGCAATATGTCCGTTTACAGAAGCAGCCGTTAAGTAGTCTTTAGCTCTTTATGTTGCTGACATACTTCCCAGTATACTTTTGGTAGCAGAGTCCACTGTAGGAAAATGTGTCGAGGAGTGCTTCACAATCAAAATTATATGAAACGATTGGTGCATTTTATTTGCCGTTTGCACCTGGAATATTTTTTTCTTTGGTTTAACAACTTTGTGATAAATATTTTTACAAATTTTACCAGTTACCTTTTTGTTCGCACTCACAGACCAATCCTTCGGACAGCGATTCGCGGGTACCATTTTTCATAGAACTGGATTTACCTGGGATGGCATAATTTTGAAAACTGCTGCGCCAACGAAATCGTAGAATATCTTCTTTAATTGGGGAACGGTTACATTTTGTGGTGCACCACTGACGGGACTCGTATTGACGTGTGTTATTACTAGAATAGGAGCTTGAACTCAACCCGAGAAAACTCTCGTTCTCCACCAAGTTCAATTTATGTCCACATAGTTCGCTGACCTGAGGAAACAGTTTTCAATTAGAATCGTTCAAATTTTTCATGAAACTTGGCTAACTTACCACTGCAACTGCTTTACGAAAGATTTAAAATTTGATTCCAAATAAAATTTTCTGCTTGGACAAAGATGCCAGGTACTTTTTTCAAATGTCTGCAATAATAATTTTAAAAGTCTGGGAAGAACAAAAATGTCAGGAAAGCTAGTGTAACCAAAAGTCTTTATATTCAAATATCTGCAACAAAACTAAAAAATCTGCAAATATCCGCAACAAAACTAGAAAATCTGCAAATATCTGCGTCATCGAAAAAATCTGCAGCTTAAATTAAAAGTCTGCGAATTTGCAGACTTGTCTGCAAATCTGGCATCTCTGCTTGGAACGAACAGATTTGACAGTTGAATGATGGAGTAAAAGCTATGTTCGAATTTCGAACTTGCTACACTCCACAGTGAGCAAAGCAATCTTTTATTCATACAAAGTTGAGCAAATGCTAGGAGAGTTTGCTTTGCTGAAAATCGTGCAGAGTAAACTTGTCCTGAGCAAATGCTTATTTTTTTTCATACGGCTTTATATCACGTGATTTTGATTTACAGGATGCCTTCTGATACAAAACTATCCACACCGAGATAAAATAACTATCGAAATTCATAAGAACTACTTATGACTTTGCGCCACAAGTTTCCCATATGGAAATCATAAGTTTTACTTATGACTGAAAGGAAAATTGGCCATTCAGTCCCTATCGAATTTCATAAGTGGTACTTATGAAATTTTTAAGACATTCTTAAGAGGTTTATACGATATACCCACGTAAATCATTGAAATGCTTTATGAATTTTATATAGGAATTTCTTTGATGTTCATAGGAAATAAATACTAATATTTGTTTTTTTTTTTTCTAAGAACAAAATATTGTTAGCTAAGCTTACATTGAGTTATTTTGCTGGGTGAGTTTGAAGAAACCTGATATTTCCAAAGGAGCTCACAATCGCCTAAGTACTAGTTATGCTTCTGTTGTGTCAATATTTATTTTCTGCAAAATAAACAAAATTTTATGAAGCAAAAGGTATAAAAAATGTAGATAACAGCAGTTACATTGATTCCACCAACTTGAAACAGAGTGCCAGAATAAGTCCGTTTCCAACAATAGTTTTTTGTTTTTCATTTTCACTATGCTGAAATGAAATTTTCACAACAACAATGTTAAGATAAACATAAAACCCGCAAACAAATTCCATGACCCATACTTATGAAATACATAATCGTCTAATGGAATCAATATTGTGCAGGTTCATAAGTCCTGACTTAAGAAATTCTTAAGCCTTTTTTCATCAGTGCAGGACATCAATGACACTCTATCCCTCTGGTATTTTAGGAAGTTGGCAAGTTCTTTAGAACATCAAGATCTTATATTTAAAGAAGATTAGTTTAGAATTACTAGACATTAGATATATTTGTTTGGAATTCTCTCATGAAGCGGTGCCAATGAACTCGTGAGCTTATAACCACATCATGATTACTTCTATAGATTAGGGTATTTGAAACGGCAGGTCAAACCATTTGGAATCCTGAATGGATTCAGTATGAATTCCATATCAAATGCAACAACCAATTCTGAAACCCATTGAGTCGGAATTGTATACTGCATTTGGAGCTTGCAGGAATTGATCCACTAGGTTTCTACTCCATTTATAGACCGCTCTGCTAGATTTCTGTAAGTCTTGGTTTGGCAGCCCTGTCAGATTTCTGCGCGTATCCTGTCGGGTTAGTTGAGCTAGGGCGAACTCGGTTTCGCTCGCGTTTTCTGGCAAATTTTGACAGGAACCGAGCAAAACCCTTGCATAACTCGGACATAAACTCTGCAAAGATCCTGGCAATTCCCACCTGGTATAATTTAGCACGAATCGCGCAAAACATCTGACAAAGATGTGGCAGGAAGCGTGCAGAGATCTTGGCCATACATTTCTGACTGGATTCTGGATAAAAGTGAGCAGCATCGGTTGGTTTAACCGCTTCTGTCTGAAACGGTTGTTGCATTTGAGCGAATTCGTAGCCAGAATTCTCGCACAAATCGCGCAAAATGCTCGCAGGAACTCTGCCAGCATCAATTTCGCTTTGCTCAACTTTTGCTAACTTTCTGCTTGCCACGCTGACCGGGTAGTAGGAAGAAAATCCCATTCTTTATATACCCATCTGGAATATTCCCACCCGTTATATTTATCTATTCTGAAACAAACGGTTGTACAATTCAAACTGCGTAGTTCATTCGAGTCACAAGCAACTTTTTTAACCATGAATGACGAAAAGTGTGAAAAGCTTATTGAGCTCGTGAGAAATCATCCGGCTATTTATGATTTAGGGAGTTCGCAATACATGAACCCCGGTTTAAAAAATGAGATTTGGCGTTCAATTGGCTCTGATCTTGGAGAAGACGGTAAATATAAATTTTTGTACTGTTTTTACATTTCTTATAAAAGAAATGTATAGAATTCGCTCAAACTTTCAAGAATTCTTCCGAGGCCCGGAGGGCCGAGTCTTATATACCAATCGACTCAGCTCGACGATTTGGGACAATGTCTGTGTGTGTGTGTGTGTGTCTGTGTGTGTGTGTGTATGTAACGGACAAATTCTCATTCGTGTTTCTCAGTAATGGCTGAACCGATCTTATCCAAACCAATTTTAAATGAAAGAACTAAAAAACAGTATGAACGCTATTAATTTGTTTTTGATTCTGATGTTTAGTTTCCAAGATATGAATGTTTGAATGCGTAAAAATGGCGTTTTTTGCAGTTTTTTTGAATTATCTGCCGAAATTGACAATATAGATTAACAATTTATATGTTTTTAAACAGCTTTAACGAATACCTTTCGAACAAGCTATAGATTGTTTAAATCGGACTATTATCAAAAGAGATATTTAACATTAAATGCGGACGAAAGATTTTTATCATTTCCCATTGCCAGAAATATGACCAAAAACATGTAATCTATTATTAACGCCAAAACGGCTTATTTTAGGTCAATAGTATCTTCGGAGAATTTAATGGAGGCAATATGCCCTTTCTTTTGGTATAGTGCTTTTGCTGATTAATCTACCTATGAGTGAGATATTTTCATAAATTTTCTTGGAAGTGATTATATCGAAATGATGCCTTCAGCAAATTTGTAGCTCTTGCTTTTGCGAATAACTTTACTGAAAACTTCAAATATCTATTTTGAATACTTTAAAAGTTATGGCTTGTTGTTTGTGGATTACCTTTTGTCGCCTATTCATTGTTCAATATAGTAATAATCCATTGAAATAAGCCAAACATCATTACGATAAAACGAATTTTGTATTTCATTTTTCTATCTACAACCGCTAGAAATAATCACCGAACACTTCCAAGTTGTCTGGAAGGAACTTGATAACTTATCAGTGCAAAAATGTTCATTTGAACGAACCTTCTGACTGCAATTTTTCTAACTTATAACCATCGGATCGATCTGGAACATATCGGAACATGAAAAGCGAAATAAATAATTCCAAGCAACGGCGTAGCCAAGAGAAGGTTTTGGGGTTTAACACCATACAACCCTTCTCCCCCCCCCCCACCACAACCATAAAAAAATAATGGATTGAAGTTGAAAATTTATTGATGCAGACTGATTTAATTCAATATTACAATAACAATTATCTGATCCGTAGATTGATAACCTGTTGTTGTAAACATCATGAGGACTTTTGATAAATTGTCGCAATGGGGTCCTGATATGTAACTGATCTATTGGTCTTGATTTCACAGTTGTCTAATAGCATCAATATCAAATTCCTGCCTGAAAACATTCCAATAGAAAATTCCAGAGTTCTGTAATCAATCATAATCCTCAGATTTCTTTTCAAATTGAGCTCGCTTTTGTAGAGATGTACTGTAATAAGGGTCTTTATTTAATAGGAAGCGAAGTTAAAATTGATTTAATGTCTATGAAACATAGAACTGCTCACCAAAAAAATGCATGACTTTCAACATTTGCTAAAAATGTTTTTGCCTTTCTCATACACTCTAAAATTCGTCAATCTAATCCCGACCCGGAGGGCGAAGTGTCATATGCCAATCGACTCAGTTCGTCGAGATCGGAAAATGTTTGTGTGTATGTATGTGTGTGTATATGTGTATGTGGAAAAAAATGTGACCTCGGTTTCTCAGAGATGGCTGGACCGATTTGCACAAAGTTAGTCTCAAATTAAAGGTACAACCTTCACATCGGCTGCAATTGATTTTTTTTATTGATTGGACTTCCGGTTTCAGAGTTACGAGTTGAAG
This sequence comes from Topomyia yanbarensis, assembly GCF_030247195.1. NCBI lineage: Eukaryota > Metazoa > Arthropoda > Insecta > Diptera > Culicidae > Topomyia > Topomyia yanbarensis. The sequence continues at coordinate 135,878,315 of NC_080670.1, read as the reverse complement.
AGTGCAATCACACATCAAATTCCCATATAAACTGAAATGAAACATTTGCAAAATCAAATTTGTATTTTTGATGCCAAAGGACTTTAAAATGCATGAAACATTGAGATTTGATGTAAACTCGAAAAAAATAATGTTTGACAAAAATTGACTTTTTTGGACTTTTGCACATTTTTGCATTTCTCATATAGAAAGGTTATGCAATCACTCTAAAAATCGACAATCATAGCGGCCCGGAGGGAGTATGCAGTGAGGGGTTGCTACTTTAAAATTAAAACTAGTTTAAAATTTCTTAACAAGTTGAAAATTTTCGGCAAGACCCGGACCTCCCGGATCTTTCTCCATGATCCGCCGCTGGTTTCAAGCGAGGTTTCAGTATCACATAGTATCTCAAGATCGTGGCTGTTGATCCATTGTATGTATGTGCAAATCGTACTGAACATGTACTATTCATTTCCACCATTGTATTGAACATAACCAGCCATGAAATCGTAGTCTGGACAAATGAGAAAAGCACAATAGCACCACTAGGTGGATTAAAACAGGTTTTTATTTTGGGAATGCGTCGAGTTGAGACGAAAACGTAATATGATTAATAACAAGGATAACGCTTTCCGAATGTAGAGAGAAATTTATGAAAAATGACGATTTCCATGCGACTCTAGCAGGTTCTGATCGATTTTGATGAGCATTTGATTTTTGTTGTATGGCCAATTATATGTATAGGTCAAATGCTCAAAAACGGTAATTTAAGGATAGCATCATTCTGAAACCGCCAATCTCGGAGGTTTAGTATTTTCGATGAGTTTTACAATCGTTAAACAGCGCTTCATTTGATAAAATAATTCTGACGGTATATCGTCCAAGAAGTATTTATGGTGAATTTTCTCAGGTTAACATTCATGACCACAATAAAGACTCAACAAATTCGCTAAAGACACGAACTCTGTTACTATTGTCTGAAAAATAATTCTGCATAATTTTAAAACTTCAAAAATTATGGTTTCGGAATTATTCCGTTTGGACAGTAAGATCGATTTTCACCAAACACTCACCAAACCGAATTTCTGGCTACGCCGCTGACTTCAAGTAAGTAGAAACAAAGTCGTTCTACACTCGTTCACAAGAAACTTCTTCGAATGCTGAATATCTATTATAATACATTGAAACCCCGATTTTATCAGCCAAATATGAACATATGTTTGATGGGCTCTAGCAGACGAACAAGACTGAATTCGAGTAAATCCTTTCTTGAGCATGATTTCCTTATCATGAAGATGGAAATACGCAAAAATAAAAAGTTCATCATAATCAGAAATAGTTATCAGACTACATCAAGGGACGGGAAGAATATTTTAACAGCTTCAGTTTATTATAAAGAAAAAAAAGCCCGATTTAGTCAATGTCCCCATTTTGTCAGCCTAAAATACACCATGAGATTGATAAAAATGGGTCTTTATTGTATGTATTATTCACTGTGTTTCACATTAATAGGTGCATTTCATTTTTGGGGATTTTTATTGCTTCGAACTACAACAATTTTTAGGTAGTTTTCAAGGGACTATAGACTTCTTCCAAAATTTGGCGAACCTTTTCCAATTCGTATACCAATTAATTGGTATACTTAAGGGTTTATATGTTGCAGAAAAAGAAAAACTTAAATTTTCAGCTTTTTTCCTACACAATATTACGAAAGCAATTTTTCCTAATAAGTTTGTGAAAATTATAAACTATTTTAAATTTTTTAATAGTTTTATTTTTTATTTAACCGCGATTTTTTAATAAATAGTGACCAAATCAAGGAAGTCACCTTTAGAAAAAGTCGATGTCGAAGTAAAATTTGGAAGTATGCACGCATGCACTTCAGAGATAGCGTGATATCAGAAGCTGCGATTTCATTTCAACGCTTTTTTGTGAAAAGGGCGATACTTACAATTGTAAACATAAGGCTTTTTTCATACATGCGAATGAGGGCTTTGAAACGCAACAAATTAACCTAAAAATTTGGATTCTACGATATTGCTTTCTTAAACTACAGCAAAAAATACAACGGGCGAAACTGTGTTTTGTTTGTTTATTTAAAGTTTCGCCCTCCACGCTCCATGCAAACAAACAGAGCGATACTTTTTTTGCTAGCAGTTTTCGGGCGAAACTGTTTTTTTTCGTATTTTTTAGGAAAATTAAGCTAATACCAGCTGTAAATAGTAACAATGATCGCTATTGAAAAAACCCGGACGAAATCGGTGGTGTAAAACGTTAGTTATTGTAAAAAAACGTAAGGGCGATACTTCAATGCGGATAGGTGGGACTGAAAAGGTAAACAATCGCCAAAGGGACAATACTATCATTTTGTCAATTTGAATAGCAAAAACAAATTTTAATTTATTAATTTCAAATACTTTATAAAGTTTTGGGTTTCGATCACTGAATCATGCAATCAAGAATGTAAAAAAAACACAATAGCTCCTAAATAGGAAATAAAACCAAGTCTGGAAATATTCACTGTTGATTTTCTTTGAATGGTATCACTGCTAGTATCGCCCTTCTCAAGAAAAAGCGTAGATTTCTTAGTTCTCAGTCGCGTTGGAAATTTGAGTAAAGTATAAACTTCAAAACAATAAAAAAAATCGATTTTTTTGGCTCAGTACAATATATAACCCCTTTAGGAAAATTCAGTTTTCCCACCACAATGCATTGATTGAGGAATTTAGATATTTTATTAACAGAGCATTAGCAATAATTCGTTTGTATGTCTATTTTATGGGCCATTTTTTCGCCTTCCCATTGATTTGGTTTGAGATTTCTAGCACTGATGTTGTCCTATGCTGATTTGAGCAATTCTCTGAGCCCTGCCACTATCCCATGTAGTATGTGTTATCAAAAACATCACGAAAGCATTAGCTCTAAATGTTCTCAAACGATATAATATCCGAAGAGAGTGATAAGAGTTATAAGAAATGTCTCATCACACTGTTAGGTGGATTAAAAGCGTTTTTCAAAAAGAAACAACATGTTTAAATTATGCAATATTTAATTATGCAAAAAAATTTCTATAAAGTACGGATGAACCACTTTATAATTTTTACTCTATTTCATTTCTTATTTAACAGCGAGCACATGTAAAGCGAGATGGAACAATATCCGCGACAACTATCGAAAGTCTATGAAAAAATCCGAAACTAAAAGTGGCCAGGCAGCAAAGAAAATGAAGCTCTACAAATATTCAGAACATCTGTCTTTCTTGAATAGACATTTTGAAGAAAGAAACACAAAATCAAACATTGACGAATTAACGCAGGACTCCGAGGCTATTAGCGCACATAGCGACGAAGAAGAACAAAATGATTTGCCGACACCAACATCACAACCGCAAGCAGCTCCATCAACAAGCACACCGAAGTACAATCCACGGAAATCGAAAATAGACACACCATCTGCGTCATCGACCTTAATGGAATATTTGCTAAAGAAAAAACAGAAACCGAGGCAGATCCAGTAGATGCGTATCTTGCGAGTATTGCACCGCCTCTAAAAAAGTTGACAGCTCTAAATTTTTGTCTAGCCAAGGCTAAAATTAATGCAATTGTGCATGAATTTGAGTTCGCAGCGTTGACTGAATCCGACTGCGCTTCAGCTGTGACAGAAGTAGTAGAGAATTTAGACATACAAAGTTACCTTCAAAACTTCCAAGAATAAATGTAAAATTGAATTCAATAATTAAACCTTAAAAAAAAGAAATCCTAAAACTATTGCGAAATGTTTAAATACTTGTCCAAGGTTTTAAGCACGAAATTGCAATTTTTGCTAAGACAATGCTGTCATACCAGAAGGTTTCAGATTAGATCGGCCATTTTGAATAGTTTATTTGAATCATTTAACGCGCTTGGTGGCAAGTACCCACTAGTTTATAAAGAGCTGTCACATTAAGATTGAAACTAAGTGAACCTATCAAGCAAAAACAGAATCCACTTATGGTACGGTTGTACCAGATGAAAATGCTGATTTTGCTTGATGGGATGAATTGGCTTTACTTGATCCTTAACTGTTCTCTATGAACTGTGTACCTAACCACCATTGAATACTTATATTACTCATAACTCGAAATGGACATCTGCTCTCTGTTGCAAAATAATTTCTGGGGGATGTAGCATCATTTCTATTTAGCGTTATCACTCAACAATAAAAAATAATAAAAACTCCTACCACTGACCATCCCAATCCATATACACATCCACTGGAACAATTTAGCCTATCCTAAAGCCCGCACGCGCAATTGAGGAACATTGACATTTATATACACAATCCAATAGGTGCTCTACGAAAGCGAAAGAGATGGGGAAAATGGTACTACTAACGATAATCCGAATCTCGTGTTCAATATCTACTTACGTCCTGCAAATCTATAAGGATTTCGAGATTTCAATTCAAGACGACTTTTAAATATCTTATACACAGAGAAAAGTTTACCCCCATCTTCTCAGTAGTGTAAACTGTACCATAAACCATAAAACTTTTTTGTGTATAGCGGATTTGTTTACAAAAGCGCAGGATATCTTACTTGTTCAAATATCTCGGTAACAACATCAGCGTCATTGGTTAAAGTGTGGTGTGGATCATTGTAATCGTTTTAAGCAAAAGATAAATGCAATTCTTAAATAAAATTATGTTTAATATCTTCCTGGCCTGAACTTTATTGAAAATTAAGTCATAGTTTCACAAAACCTATACCCACAGATAACAGACATTTATTCTCGATTTGAAATATAACACCCGAAAATGAAAGCCTGAAATACGTTTGGCAAACGCTTATAGGTGACGCAGTGGAAGTTACAAAACAGTTGGAGTGCAACTGTTAAACACGTGTTGCAAACATTGCAAATATTTGCGTAGATGGCAATAGTGCAGCACTAAATTCAAACGTTTAGAAGATTACACAGGCCTTTATACAAATTTTATTCTAGCCTAAATATCTGTTTTCTATAATAATGTAATGTTACGCTATTGCCACGGTACAGCCCCAACATTTGAACTGAAGTATTCTTTAAATACTTCGCGAGTTTGGAAAGCATTCTTGCTAGCGTTTCCTCCTTGAGCTGGAAGATGTTTGAAACTAGTTGCCAACTCCGTTGTATCCGTTGAATTGGATGTTTGGTATGCTGGAGTGACACCGTGAAATCTTCTTATAAAATTGTGAAGAATACAGCTAGCCAGAATCATATTGTCCACATTTTCTGGATTTGCATGTATTGTGCGATGATACATTCTGCACCACGACGCGAGTATTCCGAATGAATTTTCCGAAGTTCTTCTAGCGCGACTCAAACGGTAGTTATACACACGCTTCTTTTCGTCGAGGTCTTGCCCCGGGTACGGTCGCAGAAGATATGTTTTTAGAGGAAAAGCCTCATCGCCAACGATTACGTACGGGGCTGATTGGTTTGTACCTGGTAAACATGTATTTTCTGGCACGAAAAATTTGTTTTGCTCGAGACATTTTCCAATATTTGATTTAGCGAAAATTCCACCGTCGCTGTTTTTTCCATAGCTTCCAACGTCAACAGCAATAAAGTTAGCATGAGCATCCACAAGAGCAAGGAGCACAATCGAGAAATTCTTTTTGTAATTAAAATATAAAGAACCACTCTTTGCTGGAGCCCGAATCGTAACATGCTTTCCGTCTAATGCGCCCAGACACAGTGGGAAATTCCACATCGTGTAGAAATCTTTTGCAATTGTCTTCCACATCTCTTCCGTGGGTTTCGGCATTGCCTCATCCAACATCTTCTCTGTAATCACTCGGCATGTCTCGTGGACAATCTGGTGGACGGTACTAGCACCTACCCTGTAGCTAAATGATATGGTTTTCTGCGAATCTCCCGTTGCTAAATATCTGGAATGTAAAAAGAAACGAAAACGTGATTCACCTTTTCACTTAAAGATCTCAAAAAAATCTTCACCGATTTTTCATTAATAGCTTGTATATTGTTTTGCAACTTGATCATTCGAAATACGATTATCTGAAAGCTAACCTCTGAGCGCCAACTCAAACACGTCCCATTGGCCAAGAATGTCCCTTCGATTGATAAAAAAGGTTTCTCGGTTTTAAATAATTTTTTAATTCTTTTTGCTAGTTAAAAAAACTTTCATAGGTAAATTTATTTATTTTATGTATGCTTAACTTAATATCAGTATCATAATACCCCAAAAGGGGGCTCGTGATCACACCCGAAAATGAATACGCGTCATAAGGTCCCTGGCTTTATGATGCATATTTGTTTTCGGATCTTACATCGTAATGTACCGAATGTTATCCTGGATACTACGACGAACCTTTAGTTTCAGATATTATGATGCATAAGAACTGCGTCAATGTCCCAGGGCATATCGTTCTAAAACAGTGCACTTCGGTACGTCTGGAACACTATGACGAACAAAAGTACGTCGACACTGAGGTCTTGGGTCATAAAACCCGGGACCATTACGCATTTATACTGCGCCATCGGCTAGGATATCAGGACGCACAACAGAAGCGTTATCTTTAGATAGAAGTACGTCACAGTGTATAATATGAAAACAACTGTGCTTCACAACGTTCGGGACATTATGAAGCCAAGTACACACAATATTTGAAAACATATGGTCCCGGACATTATGACGCATTTTTGTATTCGAATCTTACGACGTGCTCATTGTGCGTCAAAATTTTCCGTACTTTATGACGCACTCCTTTTTGGGGCGTTATGACCTGAGACGTTCTGAGTTCTTTTGGATCATAAATTTTGAAACTACGAGTGCTTCATTAAATTATGTGCTTTATGACACAATATTACAATGCCCGGTGTGTATTGTAACATCACGGCATTTATGACACAGTATCATCACAGACTAACAGACATAACGCTGAGGAAATTTCATTAAAAATATCGATCTGCTAATTTTGTCAAACCAGTACCTCCCCCGATCCCAACCACTAATTTGCAAGTAGCTCATCCCTCAGGCTCGGGAATAATTTTTCACTGCGACCATCGTTCAACTAAAATTATATTTAAAATTACCGTTAAAACGGACGAAAAATTGTTTCGTGTGTTATGTCTGCAAGTCTGTGATTTCATTTTTAACAATGATGTAGTAGGCGGGCACTCCCAGTAAAGTTCAGCCGGAAATGAACTGGAATTCTGGCTAGTTCCAGTTCGTACTCCGGCTCCAGTGACACCACCGATTCTAACTAGAATCAGTTGTGTCACTGGAGCCGGAATACGAACTGGGACCAGCCATAATTCCAGTTCATTTCCGGCTGAGCTTAACTGGACTTATGTGTTATAGTTCCACTTTGTTAGGAGAATATTACATGAGACATTACGACGCATTTCATAGGCAGCATAATATCTGAAACTATTGTGCGTTACAGGATACCGACTGCAATATAATATCCTTCTTCTTCTTCTTCTAGTTATTTTCCGCCAACCTATTTCCGCTATGAGGCCAAACACCGACGCCAGGGAGGTGACTCCACTATCTGGACTAGTTACCGACCCAACTCATGGACCTGGCAGAAACGGCTTTATTTCCCTTCCGACGGAAAGCGTGACCACAGAATTTTTTCACCTCAGAATAATCTCAATTGAACCCAGACCAACTGGGGTGGGTGACGGTCACGCTTACCACCCAACCACCGGCGCCGTCAACATAATATTCGAAAACGAATGTGCTTCATAGCGTTCGGACCTTCATGAGACACTCTCATTTTTTTCGGATGTTATGACGCATCCTGCTCCTTATAATGCCTCATGCTTTATGACGCGCCCTTCTGGAAATTTTTTTTATCTTGGAATAAAAACGACGCAATTCTTAGGAATGCGTCAGTTTACACGAAAAGGAAGGCAACATTAGATCCGAAAATAAATGTCCGTTATGTAATCCGGGACATCTGTTATAGTACCTATTAAACCCAATCCAGACGATAGACCAGCTTCCGTCAATGTCATGTCACCGTTCCGTCAATATAAGTTTAATACATTTCTCGTGTCCTCGTTCACACATTCCGCATGTCAAAATGTTCCGTGCCATTGATGTTGTGTGTGAATGCCTTCATTTAATAGCATGTAACTAATTTGGACATTCCATTGACGTGCTGTACCGGTGGCGGAAGCCTGACGAATCGTGTGAATCGTACTTTATTGTTACCTTATACGAACGTTGAGGCGATGCTTTTCAAAATAGTGCACGTCATTACGTCTAGACATTATGACACACAAGGGTGTGTCATGAGGTCCGAAGGTAAATGTACGTCATAAGGTCCGAAATCATTTTTGTGTCGCACTCCTGAAAATAATAGTACGTCATAATGTCTGGGATTATGATGCACATACATTGGGATAGTATAACGTAGATATTGTATCACCAAATTGTAAAATTTGGAATTAACTGTGTCAACGTCCCCAGTCCATAAAGGGGTCATAAAGTTTGTGATAAGTCAGTATTCAGGATATTATTGCATACAAAGTATATGCCATAACATCCGAAAATGGATGAGTGTAACACGGATTTTAGGATGTACATTTGTTATGTCGAATCGTCTTTACTTCATGACCTGGCACGTTATGACGCAGTTCTCATAATATTGTGTACCTCATTTAATCCCGGAATTTAAATAATCATAATCTATGCATCATAACACCCCAATATCAGTGTGCTTCATAAGATCTCAGACACTAAGACGCCATATCGTTTTCGGACGATATTACACTAACATGAATTGGAACTTCATGATGCACATTACTTTTGAGATTTTATGACGCATCAATTATGCGTCGTAATGTCCCGGACGTTAGACATATAGTTTAGGACCGAATGGACCTGGAACAGTATGACGCAGCTCATGTGTCGTAATATCCGAAACTATATGTGCGTTACAGTGTCCAGGATCTCGATTACAACATAACGTTCCCGGTACATAACCGCTCGGGGTATTGTGACACTAACATAATCTGGGACCTTATGACACACACTTGTTTTCGGATCTTATGACGCAGCTTCGTGTGACATGATACGCGGACGGTACGAAAGAAAACCCACGTATGCTATGATATGGTGTCCTCCTGGCAGTACTACGAAACGCCTTTCAGATTTCTCAATAGGGCGGTTACGACATGGTTACTGTTATTTACAATATACGGATAGTTTGATTAATCGCTTGAATCTGCCCAAGGAAAGGTTTGATCATCATTATACCGAAATCCAGTTTGGCAAGTATGCTCGGAAGGGTAACCGAAGATCAAAACGATGGTTTGCGCTTACAATAAAATGTTAAGCACATTGAAGCCAGTGTTTGCAGATGGAGCAATCTATTCTGATCGACACGTCAAATTGAAGAGGATGTTGTAAAATAAATACATTATCGTTGTCTTCATGATCACACAGTTGGAAGTGAACATAACGGCCGATTTAGTTTCTATCGGAGTGTTCGACTGATATTAATCGAAAATGACGATGAACGTGATACATTGGACTGGATTTGAAATGTAATCGGACGATGTATTGCGATCGATCATCGAAATATTAAGAATTTCACTGTATCATCATGAATGGGACCACAGGTAAATGGTCGTACTGTAGTATATTCGATCCGTATAATTCATTTCTTTAAACATTTTTTCTGGAACCGAATGCGACCTATACGCCGGAAACAATCTCGATTGCGTCTGCTGTCGGGTCGATGGATGCAGATTCATTTTACGCTCCCAAAGTTTAGTGCAGTAGCAATCGTAAAAAAGACTTGCTTTTATCAATCAGACAAAAGGTAAATGCTAGAACATTCTATTCCTATTAAGAGTTTAGCCGATCACCTGGGCCCTCGATGTAACCTGTGTTATCCGGCTAGAAAACATAGGAAAAAAAATCGATTATAACTTTTAGTTAATGGATACCCATTAGTCGCATTACGCTACCACTATTCAATTGCAGTAGTTCCGGATACAGACCATCTAAGAGATGAACAGTGCAGTAGCATTATCAGCGTAATGTTGATTTGCATCCCAACCTGTGAACGTTGGTATTACGCGGGCTATTGTTGATTTCGGTCAAAGCACCTCGCCAGAGCGCAATCACCATGTTTGAGGTGTCCAATGCGTAAGTCAGATCCGGTACTGGTCTATTAGAACGGTCGGCCAATAGAATTGTCCAGTCAGTATCGTTTCACTGTACGAATGTACCGCCATAACGACCGTTGTCATCCAAGCTATTCTTGTGGTCCAAAACAACTTTGTCGCTTCTATTGCACAGGGATGACGCGTACTCCTACAACAGCAGCCAATATGGTGAAAATTTGAATATTGTTTCTCTTTAGGTATAACTCAGTACCAGTACCAGTTTATATAAATACAATAAATAGCAATTTTTATTTTTTTTTCTTTTTCATTCTACTGAAATTTAGCAAAACATTTGAAAAGGGTCTATCTCCAAAACGTAAACATTGAGAAAATTGCAAAAGAAGTTTGGTCCGTTTGGTCAGCTTTGGTAGCGATAAAGTACAGTTCTCGACAAACATATGATTACGGCTTAAAAGCCAGCTGTCAAAATTCTCTTTGAAAGGAAATTCCGGACAAAAAGTTACTGGCACAATTCATAGCAGTGAATGAAAGAGAAAACTTTTCTCTTCTGTTTACTACGAGGTTTACTACCAACATCTTTGATTTGCGAGTAACGGTTTGTCCGGAATTTCTTTTCGAAGAGAAATTTGACAGTTGGCTTTTAAGCCGTAATTATGTTTGTCGAGTGCTTAATTATAAATGCACCAGAGATGCCAGATTTGCAGACAAGTCTGCAAATTCGCAGACTTTTAATTTAAGCTGTAGATTTTTTCGATGACGCAGATATTTGCAGATTTTTCCGTTTGGTTGCAGATATTTGCAGATTTTTTAGTTTGGTTGCAGATATTTGCAGATTTTTGAATATAAAGGCTTTTGGTTACACTAGCTTTCCTGACATTTTTTGTTCTTCCCAGACTTTTAAAATTATTATTGCAGACTTTTGAAAAAAGTACCTGGCATCTCTGAAATGCACTTAGGTATTTGCTTCATGTGATATGGTTTTATAAGAAATCATCGATTCTAGATCGTTTGATTATGAGCAGGTCTCTGGCATACCTATATATGTTTTTATCTAATATCTAAGGTTTGAGTTTATGTTGAGTGTGTTACCCGATGAAATATTATTTTATCATATCCAGTAAAGTTCAGGTGGAACTTAGACTGGATCTATAAGTATTCCGGCTCCAGTGACGCAACCGATTCAAATTAGAATCGGTTATGTCACTGGAGCCGGAATGCTAACTGGAACTAACCAGCGATGAAAAGACGATTTCGCAATGATGTTTCAGAGAAGGGAGTAACCATTCGCTATTTTATACAAAAAATAGAACGGTTTTGCTTGTACAAGGCGCAGGGTCGAAATTTGGCATAAGTTCCCTTCGATTATGTTCAGAAATTTATCATTTGAATAGTTATCGGTTAAAGAAATGAATACAAAAGATAACAACTTACCTTAAACAAATCGCTAGCCTTTCCCTTGGCGGAATGGCCATCCTAAAAAAGGTGTCTTGCTTTTTTATAAATGGTTCCAGTTTTCCGAGCAGCAAGTTGAACGCATCCTGCGACATCCGGAAGTATTCGTGAAATCGTTTTGGGTCCTCTTCAAGCTCATTAAAAATTGCCCAATACTCTCCTTCTGTGAATCGGTTTTTCCAAATTTTGTCCACCCATGTCCTTTTTTTCCTTTTCGCATTCTCTTCTTCGTCCAAAATAATAGCGATTACGGCTAAATTTTCGTCTGAAAAACCCGACATATTGAAAAAACTGATGACAGATCACTGATCTACCGTCACTGAGACGTTACGGAAAGGTTTGCACGGCAAGCACGGAGACTTCACTGAAGCCACTTTCACTGTGCCGTCACTGCACTGAAACGGATCGGATAGGTGTAAATAGTGCTTAACGCAGTTGGTGGTGTGCATGGGCGCCGTGTAAAAAATATCGCTCCCACTTGTACACTCAACAAAATTACTGTACTGTCACAGTGAAAATCATGGTTTTGTTACTGTACATTTCTATTCGGGTAATAGTCGCTCGAACACTTCATATAAAAATCAATTCAAATTACATTTTTGTAGCTTTGCGGAATTGAAACGGTTAAATCTTAAAAATGGCGGTTTCGCAATCTTGTCGCTATCTTGTTTTTTCGATATTTTTGCTAATTTCCAGTGATAACCACAATATTAAATTCAGCATAATCCACTTTCCGATGTGATTCAGTGGAGGTTCAGTACCGTGTAAGGACGGAGACAAGACGGATTCTTTAGCGCAGTGATACCACAGACTAGTCTGTGGTGATACCACCCACTGAGACGTCCAAAAATTGTTTCGAAATCATTCAACACGGGTCCAACGATGGACGTTTGTTGAACGGTTTTTTGACGTCCAAATTGGTCCAACGAACGTCCTTCATTGGACGATTTTGAAACCAACCGTTCTTAGAGGGCAGGTATCTTTTTCAAATCTCTTCACATCCTTCACATTTTATATTTTTTCCTTTTTTTTTTATTTCGACTATTAGTCAAATTTTCTTTTTTACGTTTTAACGACATTCAATTAGCTAGAGATTACTGGGTAGGGAAAGTTATGAAACTTAGAGCCATAGTACTCAAGTGAGAGCAAGGATGTGAAGTAAACAGATCGGAAAGCTAGAAGTGGCAGGGTCATTAGAACAGGCTCAATATCATGCGGGCTTAATTTTTGCCTTCTGATAAATGAGGGTCGAGCTTAGGCAGAATAACTACGAATCACCCGAATTCACTATCATGTGTCCTGATAAAGGTAGACGTATCTATCTTTACCGTGACAACCGGCAAAAATTAAGCCACGCAAGATCACCACTGAAAACCTGTCGACGATTAGCATCAATCTTAATGATGTTTGCTGCTGTTCATCTCTGTATGCTTTTTGAATGCCGGGATAGATTTTTATTAGACTATTGTCACTATTCTTACAGTCGTGGCGGGTTTGCTACTTTGTGTAAGGTAATGGCTGTGTCTACAGCGGCTACCCACCGCTGCCGATGGATTCCCATCAGTTTCCTTTTCTTTTTTCCTTTTTTTATTTCGACTATGTTAGTCAAAGTTTCTTTTTTACGTTTTAACGACATTCAATTAGCTAGAGATTACTGGGTAGGGAAAGTTATGAAACTTAGAGCCATAGTACTCAAGTGAGAGCAAGGATGTGAAGTAAACAGATCGGAAAGCTAGAAGTGGCAGGGTCATTAGAACAGGCTTAATATCATGCTGATTCGGGTGATTCGTAGTTATTCTGCCTAAGCTCGACCCTCATTTATCAGAAGGCAAAAATTAAGCCCGCATGATATTTCACATTTTATAAAAAAAAACGTCAACGCCCAGGATTCTGAATCGGTTATTGATTTTCAGCCAGAATTCTTGCAGAAATCCGAATAAATTCGTCTTCAAAATGAAAAACACGTCTTCACAACATTTCAAATGTCTTCAAAATAAAGACAAATCTGGCATCCCTGCCTACACGAGAGGAAATATCTACAGCGTTTATTCAAAGCGTAATATCTAACAAATGTAAACAAACTGAGTTTATTATGCCAAATCGTCGCTGTTGTGCTATCTTATGACAAGCGCCATTTTGCACATTTCGAGAAAAACGATTTTTAAAGTTTGAGATTGAGTATCTTGAAACTTATAAATGGTATAAATAATTCAAAGAAGACAAATGATGCTTCTATCTATGCTGCATTAATCTCTCAAATATTACGAGAATCGGTTAACTACATTGCGAGTTTTCTTTAAAAATGTAAACAAAAGTCGGTTTCACACGTGTCATAGGTGTGTATTGATGACAAAATTTGTATGGCGTGTCATAATCGTGCATGGAAAATTTTCCATAGAAAAAAATCATCAATTATTAACTTTTATTCATATCTTTGGCTTCATTTGGTCTATAAACAATCGGTGAGATGCATTTTGAAGGAAATGAGTCAGGGAATCTAGAAAAAATAGTTATTTTTGGTTACAGTGTTGCCAAATATGCTATATTTCCAATTTAAAACTTAAATTGCTTTTTTCTCACAGTTCGTGCATTTTTGTTTCGAAAATGATTATGCCATTGTGTTTATCAGATAGTTTTATATATAAAAACATCTCATACATAAAGATAATTTGAGCCAACCCCCAGACACAGTCATTTGAAGCAAAAAATTAGAAATTTCTCAGCACGTTTCTCGCTATATCTCAGTAACCAAGCAGAATGTCAAAATTCTGTAAACGCCACTTTGTAGAGATTTTTTAGACAAGTAATGTGGCATATCTAACTCAGTTTACCCCAAAATGGCGTTTGTCATAAGATAGCACAACAGCGACGAAATACCCTGTCAGCGTGGCAAGCAGAAAGTTAGCAAAAGTTGAGCAAAGCGAAATTGATGCTGGCAGAGTTTCTGCGAGCATTTTGCGCGTTTTGTGGGAGAATTCTGGCAACGAATTCGCTCAAATGTAACAACCGTTTCTGACAGAAGCGGTTAAACCAAACGATGCTGCTCACTTTTATCCAAAATCCAGCCAGAAATGTACGGCCAAGATCCCTGCACGCCTCCTGCCACATCTTTGTCAGATGTTTTGCTCGATTCGTGCTAAATTCTACCAGGTAAGAATTGCCAGGATCTTTGCACAGTTTATGTCCGAGTTATGCCAGGCTTTTGCTCGGTTCCTGTCAAAATTTGCCAGAAAACGCGAGCGAAACCGAGTTCGCCCTACACGGTTAAAATAAAGTACCCATTAATGAGTATTATACTACCCATCTCCAACAAAAGTGGGAAAACTCATTTATTGGGTAAACAAAGCATGTTCAAAAATGGGTAAGATTAGTTTATGTCAAAAAATGGGTAGTTTTGTACCCAGGTCATATTCATATTCCCAGTTAAACTCATTCCGGAACCGGTTCGGATTTCTGAATGGAGTCATTATGGAATCCAAATCAAATACATCAACCGATTCCGACTCGGAATCGGTTGTTGCATTTGATTTGGAATCCATACTGAATCCATTTAGGATTCCGAATCAAATTCCGAATGGTTTGACAGGGACATACCTGAAAATGCAATGCATCTACTTTTGAATTAATTGGCATTGAATAAATTCGCCTTATATAAATCATAAATTGTTTTTATAGCCAAATTATTTTTAATGAGCACATTCTGTATTGTTGATATGTAAGCAAAACAGAAAAGGAAATACAAAGGATTTAGGCAATTTCAATTTAAAACTTTGGTTAATAAATTTAAAATTACATGTTTAAAAAAATAATATTTTCCAATTTTTGCTCAAATATACTTACAAGTAAGTTCTTTTCTATGGTTCAATCCGAACTTACTTTTATTTGCCCCAATCAGAGATAATGACATTTGAAAAAGGGCTATTTATGAACGAAAAGTTTCCATAACTTTTGAAAGAATAAAGTTAGACTTTCAGAGTTATGAAAAAACGTGGATTGAAGTTTTCTGAAAGCTGTTCAAAGGTTGTTTTAACAAAATATAAAATGTCTTTCGAACATTAACAAGTCTCAATTTTACATTTGGATTACTACTTGTAATGATCTTAAGCAGTTCATCTGTCTTTTTACCAGCAATAAGCAAATTCGCCAACTCTCTTCGACTAATATCCATATTTAGTAGTTTTATTTAAAACGAATAAAATCAGAAACCTTTTTTTGACAGTCGTTTCACTTAAGCAAAGCTTGCTGCGATGAGAGAATGACATTTGAAAGTGGCTTTTTTCATAATACAACCACAGAGAACAGATATCCATGATCGAACAAAAATATTTAAAAAAACGTGTGTAAACATTTGAATTAATATACGATACACACTAGCGTCGCCACACTAACCTATCCCAACTATCCGTCAAATCCATTCCGGAACCGGTTCGAAATCCTGACTGGATTCAGTATGGAATCTTGCTCAAAGAAAACAACCGATTCCGACTCTATCAGTTGATGCATTTGAGCTGGAATTCATGCTGGAAGTCCGAACCGGTTCCGGACTAGTTTGACTGGGTAGAGGAATAACCGCTGTCAATTCTGTCGAACTCAACCACAAAAAAATATAACCATAGTAACGCACCTGGTTTGGATATCCCAACTACCTTCAAAACCGTTAGATATTTTACACAAGTTGAATGCTGAAGATGGACGTCTGTTCTCTGTGATACAACGATATGTGTGTAAATGCGTTAATGCGTTGAACCTGCAAAACTACAAACTTTAAATCTAAATTTCAAATTTTCAAAAAATATCGTATTCGCCAATTTTTGCTCAAATATACTAAAAAGTATGGTCTTTCATGTGGTTGAAACAGTATTCAATTTTAGGTGCCCGCATCAGCGATAATGAGCCTTGAAATAGGCTATTTTTTAACGAAAAGTGTCCATAACTTTTTAAAGAAAAAAGTTAGACCTTCGGTGCCTTGGAGAAAAATACTCGGCTTGAAGTTTTCAATAAGCTGTTCAAAGGTTGTGTTAACAAAAAGTAAAAGATACGAAAGTTATGCTAAAAAAACGTTTTTTTCAGGAACACCCTCTTTTTTAATTTCTTGTATAACAAAAACTAAAAGAGATAGAGCTTTAATATATTCAACAAATTTATTCAAAATAAGTTACTTTACAACTTTGTGGAAGACTGTGGAGCTCTATCTTTCATCAGTAAAAAGTTTATTTTCGTATTTTAGATAAATTAGAACCATCCTAATAACTATTCCAATAAAAAGAAGCATCTTCTGATGTACACAAATTCATCCTAAGACATGATACGGCTAAATTATACAGGTTTGTCAGAAAGTAAAAATTCCTCCTAAATTAGCGATCTGGACCACTGTGCAATGTACGCGCAAGCAACAAGTAACGAATATAAACGGCGGAATTAGGTTATCGCTGCCATTGTCAGGAATTTTTCAAATTTGTTTGTTATTGTTGGTTATAGCCCTTAAAAGGGCTAATTTACAAAAATAACATGCGAAATGGAATAATCAGTCAGCCGCAACTACGGTTTGCTGTCTTTTCCTGCCGCGCGCTACTTACATCGGATAAATAATTAAAATTGGAAAGAAACAAACAACCTTTCCCTTCAGCATCTAATATGAAATGCTGTTCTGTTAGTTTGAAATGTGACATCGGCTTTTATCACTTTCGCATTGTTGATGGAAGGACTGCCTTCATGCAGAATAAAAAAATATTTGCGGATTCTTTTTGGTACGGCTTTTGCTAGCTGGCAGTGTTGCCAGATCCTCCAATTTTCTGAAACATTGTAGAATTTTGGATTATGTTTCCGACAGATTATTTTTAATAAATCACAGGTTTTCGCCAATTTCAGCCTGGAAATGTACTTTAAGTAGCTGCACATTTGTGTATTGTTTCGGAAGGATAAATTTAAACAAATAACATATTGTTGCAAATTTCAGATTGTCAATATACGCGCAAGCAACAAATAACGAATATAAACTGCGCTGTGAGATACAAATATGTGCTTTTCGTGGCTTCATTATGTAGTGAGTAGAAGAGAGTTCGAAAGCGTAGTGCTATAAACAAGAGTATTTTATGCTATAGGATTATTTCTTGATAATGATATTTCCAAATAATCCTTACGCACATCATTGCAACCTTCAGTGTCATTTTATTTCGTGTGAGAAGATTTGCAAGTGTTCGATATTCTGCTAATCGGATTCATTCACTTATAAGTGACGCACACTTTTTAGTAAAACTACCTTTTCCAGCCTTATTTTCCTTGAATTCTGATCATCAACGATCTACCAGGTTATACAAAAAATCGTTGTCTCATTGTGATAAAGTACATCTGTGACAAACCAAGAGAACACTAGAACCTCGGTTTGAGGAGCTTTTTGCAGAAATAGCAAAAGCTTCGATAGAATATGATAAGCAAAAATACCAATTTTTAATTTTTAAAGATACTTATAAAAAATAAACACAATAAAAGTATTTCTGTGTATTTCTGCTATTACTATAGTGTGCTAATAGTGTAATTGAAGTGTCACAAAGATCCCCAGCCTTTTGTAATGAACCGCATGTAAACACAACCATCTTAACAGCGTGTCGGTTTTACCCTAACCAAAGCGTGTCGGTTTTACCCCAGCAGCATTTTTTTTAAAAAAAAGCGATTAAAAATATTGAATTTCTCAAACTCGTCTTCAACGCACCCAGTTAATCATAGGAAAGGCTGATAATAATAGGTACTGAAATTTGTGTTGATTTGAAAAGCTTTTGTTCGGTTAAAACCTTAAAATCTACCAACAAAATTTTACATCGAGACGAGTATGAAAGCTGCTGTCGTATGTTTTGTTTATTTTTATGACATTTGGCGTACTAACGCAAATCCAATTTCTCTTCAAATGCTCCACATAATCATACTAATAATAATGTGTCATTATGACATGAATAAAAGTTTGATTTCTACACTGAAAAAAACCCAAACGTTAATTCTATTTGCTTCAAACCGCTTAAAATTCATATGAAGAAGAAATGCTAATATTATCACGCGCACACATACCTTCTATGTGTCAACTGTATAAACTATGTATGCACACACATAAGTTATATGTGTATATTGTTATAGAATGGGGTTTTATGTGCCTAATAGTTATGAAATGTGAATGTAAGATTAATATTTCTTATAAATACACACATTGGGTTTATGTACCAGCAAATAGTGTCTATATGCCTCCGTTAATTGCAAAAATTTATGTGTAAAATCAATAGGCATAACGTTTACATTTTTTTGAGTGTAGGGAAAGTTGTGGGGTGTCGGTTTTACTCACAGTGTCGGTTTTTCCTACAACTCCCCTACCAGTATTACGGTACCAAAAATAGGTCAGCATTACATATATCTAGAGCTTCAAGCACATTTCGGATTTTTTTTCACCGATGCGTCGTCGCCAAATTTGAACTTCGATGATCCAAGCGACACGCGAAACATCATGCAAAACTTCCGAGTATGCCTCAAACAATTGGACGCAGCACTCTGTATCAAAACTTACCATTTTTTTGGAAACAAGCAGGAAAAATTCGATAAAATATTTCGATGTTTCACAAACCGATCTTGCAAATGAGTGATGAATGTATCTAAATAGGAAATGTAAATAGTGATACGATAATAATCCTCAACTGAATCGGTTTGTATATTGGCGTGTTGAGTTTGTCGCGAAGCCAGCCTTGGCTTACGCAATTGAAAATCGTATTCTTCACTTGTCCTGCTGGCAGCTTCGAAAATTTTCCTAAAGATTTCCACAGCGTTTTCTCTTTTCTCTATTAAATCTTTTCTCGCAGCATCAGCCAATTCAACAGCCTCCCCAAGGTCCTGATTTTTTACTTGAATCACTAGACTCAGGGACAATGTTAAGGAATGTAGGGACTTTAGAATTGATATACATATATGAAATGGTAAAAGTCTCCTCTATAGCATAATGACAGTTGAGAACAGATGTCTAACTCTCACTTTTGAAATCTACCAATAATAATGAAAACTAGCATCAAGGAAATTGACCTGAAAATTCCCTGTCTTTATAGCTGAAAGCAGTTGGAATGCTCCGGATGAAGTTGTAGGATCCTTCCAAGTTGCCGAAATCAATTCAAGGGCACGTATTACTGCTGGTTGTAAGTGCACATAAGTTTCGACAGACTCGTGTTTTTCTAGCCATCTGGTTTCGCACAGTTTTTTCAACTTATTGCGCCTATCATGTTTCAAATCTTCGTTTTCATCGATGGCATTTTGAAGGGCAAGTCGCCGTTTCGGATAGATGATTGTGAATACTTTGAAGAGTCCCAATACAGTTTTTTATCGCGCTTACTTTGCAAGCAGAGCTAACCGCCAAATTGAAGCTATGAGCGGCGCAATGCGAATAAAGCGCCGTTGGGGATAAACACTTCGGATTAAAGCTTGTGTTCCATGAAACTCGCCGCTAACTGATTTTGCACCGTCGTACCCTTGTCCAAAAAAATAGGTACAGTCAAATCCGGAAGATCTTAAGAAATCCAAAAATACCGTCGCTATACCTTTTCCAGTAAAATCTGTAATAGGAAGGAAGCACAAAAAATCTTCACGAATTCTAAACTTGCCCTCTTGTATATCCAAAAATCGAATTATTGATCAGATCAATATTGTGCTTGAAAATCAAATTGTGACAAATGGAGATTAGTTTATTCTGAATCCTGTTGCTTACGTACATTGCGTTTTTCGGTGAATTTTCCAAGTGTTCTTTTAGGCGCTGTTCCGTTTTGGCTTGTAGCCTCAAGATCGCTCTAAAATTTCCATCATTCACGGAAGGATTGCCTTCAGAGATTCTTCCCGTATCCTTGGAACCTCGGAGTGCAAGTCCTTGTCGACCACAAAAAATGACTGTTTCAATTATTGGTATCATATGTAGTCTACTTTCAATAATAAAATCGCGCTTTTGTTTAGAGATTTGTGAATCTATGGGCAAGGCGTTTTGTACTTCAATTTCATTTCTCAAAGACCATTTTAAAAGTGAAGATTTGTGGTACTCCAGTGAATGGTGCTTTTCAAAACACTCTAGAGCATTTTTCCAATTTCTGAATGCGTTCGCGACCAACTGACCCACGCGTTGGTTACCAACTCCTCCTTCTCGAACACAAAATAAAACGCAACATTTACAAAAGGCACTGTCTTCTTTCGCTGAGTAGGCCAGCCATGGGTATTTTTTTAACCAAGATTGTTGAAATTTCAATTTTCTTGAGCCAGACACAGGAAAGCGGTAATCTTCAGAAGGGGTCCAAATTTTGTTAGGCAATCCAGCGATTGAATCTATACCATTAGCTGCAGATTTTCGTACGAATAATGCAATGTCATTCGTTTCATAAGAACTTATTGTAGTGTTCGGAGAAGTGTTATACAATGACTCGTTCTTTGGTATCTCAGAGACAATCTCCATGTCAACAATCGCCTGCAACACAAATTTGTGCTCCACATCAATATTCCATGTCGTTTTCCCATATTTACAGGGTGGAATATCGAAATTGTTTGTTTGCCAGGCAATACATAACGTTCGCATTTCCTGAATACTTTACATAAAGTGATGGTTTGTTTCCATTACTTTATATACAGTATTCTGGAAATCTAAACCGTAGTTATTACACGAACTTCGCTCATAATTCATTTCTGAATTCTCAATGAAGCATGAAATAGGTATATTATGTGTTGTCCGCTGGTAAAACAATTTTGACGTATTTTGAATAATCTACCCTTTCTTTAATACTTACATTTTCAGTATCACGGGGTTCAACGCGTGGTTTTTTTTACACAGGCAACGTCGAATATCCATACTTAAGGATGAAAACATTCACTCTTAAAATTAGTGTAAAAAAATCATGTTAATATAAACAGTAACGAAAAAACTATTTATATGACGATAGAATGTTTTTAAAAGCAAATCAAATCAATGAACTTTTTTCTTAATAAATTACTGTCCAAAGGGCATAATATGCAAGTCATACGTTGAAACATATCCAAACATTAAAACAAACGAAATGAAATTCATTTCACAGGTCCTATTAATCAAAGAAATACTAATTCTAACTCTAGTAATTAACTAGATTACAATTCTGTTTTTGCACGCACTTTTTTGCACGGATTTTTTTTGCACGGTTTTGCCAAATAACACGATTTTTATGTATAAAATACCTATTTCGATATACCAGTTTAATGATTTGGTCATCCCGTAAAAAAACCGTGCAAAAAATCCGTGCTATTTCGAGAAACCGTGTAAACAAATCCGTGTTATTTCGAGAAACCGTGCAAAAAAAATCCGTGTTATTTCGAGAAACCGTGCAAAAAAAAATCCGTGTTATTTCGAAAACCGTGTAAAAAAAATATTTTTAATAGGCATTTAGTAACAGCAGTTGAAAATAAATGGCATTGGATATTTGCAATGCAAATGGGGATGATCCGCCAATGTGTAAAAATCGCGTATTTTTCAATTTTAGGAAATGAGTTGTTATTCAAAATTCAAGTTATGGTAGTTGAAAATCAATAATGTTGGGCAATGGTTTTTATAGGATTGTATGCTTTTTAGATATCATCAAATAATATTCCGGTTCATATATCACATCGAATTGGCAATGGAGCAATTGGTATATGGCCAAGTTCCCTCGGGTAGTGCCACTGCACAAAGTATATTAATTTAGCTTGTTCAGTTTGACAAGTTGGTGCTGGACCTGTGGCCTTTGTCTGGCATGATCCATTCTCGTTGGTACGGATGTGTTCATGACTGGTTTGTAGATGAGTGGTCCTACTTAAAAGCGAATTCACTTCGCTTGGGTGGAGATATATGTGACTTCTGCTAGCTATCGAGCTTGGATATGTTAGCTGGTTCCAAGAAGATGTGCAGGACTGGCACCTACGAGAATGTTGATTGTTTCACTCGAGCTTTGGTTCTTGGAAATAACAAATCGCTTCCTCGGTGTGATATGCTCGAGTTGAATGCTCAGGGGTTGAAATGTGTTTGGAGGATTGGTGGTCTCCGAGAGCAGATGCGAATAACTCTGAAGTATCCAATAAAGGGAGATTGTATCTGTGGAACTGAAAAATATTGTCACTACTCTAGCATATTTTCCTAATGTATTGTACATCATAACAACTACCAATATCGACTATTTAGAACAGAGATTTTCAAATTCTGTTATAAGATCGAGAAGAAATATAGCACAGTTGTAGTGAATGAAGTATTTGCGAGTAAGGTCTAATACTGCTGGCATCTTTTATCATATTTATTAATAGTCGATTGATCCGCTTCAGACCTAGGAGACGAAAG
Organism: Topomyia yanbarensis; assembly: GCF_030247195.1. Lineage (NCBI taxonomy): Eukaryota > Metazoa > Arthropoda > Insecta > Diptera > Culicidae > Topomyia > Topomyia yanbarensis. The sequence continues at coordinate 135,855,422 of NC_080670.1, read as the reverse complement.
AAAAGAAAAGGAACAAAGGCGGTTCTAATTCTAAATTGGTTTAGTATAGATATAGACGACTCAAACGCACTGGCAGGAGAATATTTTTTAGAAGTAGACAAATTAGAGGACATCACACTTTTTGAGACACACATGCACAAAACTTTATCGTCCTCCTGAAGATCGGTGTTTAATTGGCAGATAATCGCAATTTCGTACGATTTTGCAAAGTTTGCCTCGCGGGACGGACCGATATCCACCAAGACATAGGTTGCAGTCGTTAAAAAAACTAGATTCACTAAGTGAAAAATGGCGAATTCTTCAACTGTTTCAGGAAAGAATTTTTAATCAAACATTGCAAAATGGCAAATGTCAACATTGCAAAATGGCAAATGCTGCCTCTTTTCAGGAAAGAGTATTTAATTAAGTAAAGTAAAGTAAAGTAAAGTCAATCAATAGGCCGTTGAAAATTGACATTTTCTGACATTTCAATAGACCTTTCTCGTCCGACCTAACCCCCTTTTTTTTATTCAAAAGACTACACATTTTTAAGAATATTGCCGTTGAAATGAGACTATTTGGAGCTATCGTGATTTTTTAATGATTTTTTTAAGTTTGAAAAATGCAAGAATGTTGAGTATTTTTTTCACCTTTGCAAGAATGGTGGGACTCAAAATGTGTGTTTGGGCAACACTGTTTTGAATATTTTTGCTTGAGTTCCTGGCCACGCGGCAAATGAAGTGGTGAGTCGCGGTACAAAGTTCATTGGTTATTGCTTGTGGCACTAAAAACTGGATTCTAACCGCACTGCGCACTTACCATTCTTCCATTAAATTCTTCTCATAGACCGGTTAGTTCGACTGGTCTGTCTATGAAAGTACCATCTCTATCACTTGAAATACATGTTTTTGACAGCTCGCAGTTTTGAGATTACTCGCACTTTAAAAGTGCGGAGTCCAGGTTGGTGGGAAGTGCGCTATATGTAAACAAACTAAAGTGAACTTCTCGGTGGACAACATTGCATGATAATGTTTAACCTCACTTTTTTGACAGTTCAGAGAGATTGTTTACATGGTCTTGGAATTTTTGTAGATTCGATCATAGTATGAGAAACTTGGTTTGGTTCGCTGCCAAATGTTAACACTTTCCAAACAAGGTCGCTCAGCTGTAATTTTTTATTTGATGTCGGCGTCATACATTGTTCCGTTAAATTTAGCATTTTTACTTTTCTTGTACATGATTCATTGTAGAAGTAAGAAATTTCTAGCCAAACATTTGAAAAAGGCCCACTGCCAAATGCAAACAAATCGAATTTTCATGTTCTCTATTAAAATCCCGGGACAAAACCTGTGGATATATGTTTTCTTTTTCTTTTTTTCTGTTCTCCTGCCTTGCATAGCCACTCTTTCTTCCTCACATATTTTAAATGGACTGGCTACATTTGACAGTTCCCCCTGACTGTATTTGACGGTTCCCTTTGGCTGCGTTTGACAGCTCCTCCTGGCTGCAATTGACATTAGGTTTTTTCGTATCCACAGGTCACGTCCCAGTTAAAAACTATCTATCTGGCCATGTGCATAAACATAACGCAACAATGGATTATGAAGAATTTTGATAATGATTTTATAACAAATTATAAAAGGGCCCGGCTGATATAAAAGTCCTAACTAGCAATACGCTTATTATAAAATGATTATAAAGGATTATTGTAACTGATTCCAAAAGGATTATAAAGGCAGTGAAATACGTACTCAATGAATTAAGGGGAGTGTCTGATGTAAACAATATGCGCAATCAAACTACATAAAACAGTATTAAATTTTTAAATAGAATTATAATGAATTCGACCAAAACTTTTTTGCCTTTTTCTCAAAGTTTACGTTTGGCAGTTAGACCCTTTTCAAATGTTTCAAATGTTTGGGCAGAATTTAGATTATTTTATCGTTGTTGCGATCAATTTCATTTGGTTTGTTTTGTTCACAATGTTAGTCGCAGAGCATTTTGGTGATCTATGGCAATTGATGACCTTTACACCCCATATTAGGTCCGCTCCTGTTGCAGCTGTTTCGCCCCGTCCGGCACCGAGTCAACCGATGGTCCAGCCTGCGCCGCACTCGTCTGTCGCTATGCCAATGGCAGGGACTTGGATTAAAGGCTAAAAGGTCAACTACGGCTGGTGGTGTTGCTGCAATCGGTTTGCCTTCGGCCACGTTGGACATTCGGCTAACGGGAATATTCAGCGATTCCGATTCGAAGGAAGCAGCGCCAGTAGCAGACTGCTTCGGTTCAGCAATACGCTCCGGTATCGGACGAAGCAAACACTCCGCAGGACCAAGGTTTCAACGAGGGGTTCAGGCATAAGTAGCAGAGTCCTTGCACTTACTGCTTGTCGAGTGAACAATTCCGACGAAACCACTGCCGCTCTCGCCAAGTTTGATCACCGTAATAAGTGCGACGTCAGCGGTATAGTGCCAGGACTGACTTGCCAACAGCTACAAGATTAAATAGCATTGCGTTTTTAAAGTGACCATAGTATAACCACAGACTAACAGACATAACACTATGAGGGAATTCCCTAAAAAAACATCGATCCGACAATTTTCCCAGAACACTAGCTCCACCTTTTATTCACAGTCCCAATCACTCATTTACTGGTGGGTTACCCCTCAGGTTTGGGAACAATTTTTCACTAGTGGTCTATCCCCCATATGCTTGTTCATATGTCAGTGGCGCCATAATTTCAAATGTGGCCACAGTCCCAACTACAAATATATTTAAAATGACCGTTAAAGCGGGCGAAGCTTTGTTTTTGAGTGTTATGTCTGTTAGTCTGTGGTATAACGTAGAGGCTTTAGCCAGATGATTTATTCAGCAGAATAAGATAGCAAAATTACCCAAAACATAAGACCTGGCTGCCGAAGTGAATACACACACATCATCACCTACAGAGGCAAGCAATATTGGAACGCAGCGAAATTCCTCACAATGAATTGATCTCGTTAGGTGAAATTCCAGGAAGTACAATTTTCATAGCACAATTTAGTCGACCGAAATTGTAGTCCTCAGTCGAGAGAAAGACTGATAGAGTAGCAGCTGCTAGGAATTTTCTTTCGAAAGCTAGCAGCGGTTTCGCGTATCCTGCGCTAAGTAGAGATCGTTAAGACAGATCTCCGAAACATGTCAAGTGCTATCAGATGAGAAAAAACGTCGCATCTATGACCAGTACGACAAGGACGGTTTGCTGACCAACGGTTCCGTCCGGTACCACCATAACACACGGCACCGGTGACACATATATATTCACAACATACACTAATTACTTATCCTTCCGAAAAAGTAAATAAATTGACTATGCAATTTATCATTCGCTGCCTAGTTATTTCCTGCCAATTTGAACAAGACAGCAGTTGCAGAAAGTTTTATTGCGGTGCAAAAATGATGGCAACTCGGGATATAATATAAATTTACATATAATTTCTCCTCCCTGATATTCTTCCAGAATGTATAATGCTCTGCATTCTTATCACTCCTATCAAATCCTTCTTGCTCCTTATCGTCAGTGCCGAGCACTGTTTTGCATTTGCCGGCTAAATCAACGACAATGCGATAATCGACGATACTTTTGCTGTAATGGAACTTGAACACGAATAATAAATAATTGTTCCATTCGAAAGCGATAACCTTCACTCAAAAAAAAGTAAACGTTATGCCTATTGATTTTACACATAGATTTTTGCAATTAACGGAGGCATATAGACACTATTTGCTGGTACATAAACCCAATGTGTGTATTTATAAGAAATATTAATCTTACATGCACATTTCATAACTATTAGGTACATAAAACCCCATTCTATAACAATATGCACATATAACTTATGTGTGTGCATACATAGTTTATACAGTTGACACATAGAAGGTATGTGTGCGCGAGATAACAATAGCATTTCTTCTTCATATGAATTTTAAGCGGTTTGAAGCAAATAGAATTAACGTTTGGATTTTTTTCAGTGTTGTTGTCCTCATGTTTGCAGCTATCATACGCTGGTAGGCATTCTGACCAATGGAAACGTTTTTCGGTATGGGCATTGAACGATCATTTCAACAACTTATCATCGACCGAATTCGTTACCTATAAAGTTCAGGTAAACTTCACCACCTAAAAATGAGTAATAAATCGGATCATCTTGTTAGGACTTAACCCACCAGCAAACAAACAAATGTGTACAAATCCTTATCCATCATCCAGAAAGCAATCGTTTTATAGCCCAATGCTTGATCTTGCGATTCAGCATATGCCACCGGGTTTTACATCCAGCGCCGATTGGTCAATGTATGAACCAGGTTACCATTGTTCCAATCCTCATCCCTCTTGAGTTGATATTCTTTCAAACAAAGAGAATAGTGAAAGAGACGAAGAGTGAAAATCAGTCAAAACGGCAACACTCTCTTTATGATGATTTCAACACTAGAATTTTGGCAACCGCTTCCACAGGCAGCACTTTAAATGACTCCTATTATATTCTGAAAACAAACGTTATGTCGATCGTTGGATTTGTTTATCAAACGATGTGCATTTCGAAACAAAGAGATGAAATAATTCTAAAGCTTGTTTTTACTCATACATAGACTCTAGAATGGACCTTACACAATCACGATTGAACTAAATTCTGACGAAAATCAAATTTCTTTTTTGATAGATGTACAATACTTATCTCCTCCAACTCAGGCATGAGTAATGTTTATTTACATTGCACGATTGGTCTGCTCAATAAGGTATTTTTGGCTTCACACTATTCGTCTCTTTCCCTATTCTCTTTGCTTTCAAAGAGCATCGAAAGTATTCAAGTAATGTAAATTTTAAAAGTCCGTGTAAACAAGTCTTAGGTAAACAAGCACACCGAAACTGTCAGAAAAGTGAGGTTATACCACAGATAACAGACGTTTAGGCTCGATTTGAATCGTGTGTAAATACCCGCTGCTGAAATTCCGAATAAATCAGACATCTGAAACATGTTTGGCAAACGTTTGCAGCTGGCGCAGTGATCACTACAATGCAGTTAGTGTGCAGCTGTCAAACACGTGTAGCAAACAGTTGCGCAGATGGCAATAGTGAAACACGGATTTTCAACGTATATCAATTTGAAAGTTTACACAGGTTTTTGAAGAAATTTTGTTCTAGCCTAAACGTCTGTTATCTGTGGTTATACATTTGCAAACAATGCTCTATATTTTTGACAGGTATATGAATGAATCATTTCAGCATCAGTGATGCCAGGTCTATTTAAACAATAGCCTGCAGTAAAATATAAAAGTCTGCAGATTGCTACAAAAATCTTCAATAAATGCGACGTAGAAATGTAGTATGTATATAATTTAAATGATCAAAAATGTTGAAGACTAGTGTATAAATTGGCTGGCATAGGCTTTGTTCTGCTAAATATTTGTAATCTGCAAAAGATCTGCAGTGAAAATGCAAAATCTGCAGATTTACTAATATATATATGCAGATCTGGCATCCTTTTAGTATTCCCCACAGGAAATTCATTCAAATGGTGTAAAAATATGGGGAAACAAGGCAAGATAGGTATTCAAAATATGGGGTTAAATGAGCAGCTTGCACTCTTTTTGATTTTTTCAATAGTTAGAGGGGGCGAATTGGGGATAAAAAAGGAAGCATCCTATCATATAAAATTTTTTGACGAGAAAGGTCTATTGCGCAAGAGTCTTTGCATCAAAACTATTTTTTTACTTTTCATGAAAATTCTTTTAATGAGAAGATAACCATTTACACGAAAAAATCGCAAAAAAATACAATTTTGATATTGTTGTCCCAGAATCGAACAATGTTTCTTACTAAACTGTATATGACCGCATACTGTTCGAAAGGTCTAGTTTTCTTCGTTCATAAAATGTTACAAAACCGAAAATCGGCTGAAAATGACAACGTAGCTAATTTTGTTGTGGCAAAGGTCCCAGCAAATGTTTTTTTGCTTCAAATTTTCGTGTGTACATTACTTTGTATCGCATTTGTTATACTAGTTCATTTTAGAAGTTTAAAATCACTGTAGCACAGTGTAATCTACAAAAAGTTAACAAACTCTAAATAGTTGAAACATTTTACCATTTTAACTATTGCTTTTCAAAGGACAATAACTTCCTTTAACGAATAAAAAAACTTACATTTTTCAAAAAAAAAACCTCGAAAAATTAAAAAACTTCTACTGGGCACATTGACAGCCCCCTTGTGCATTTAAAATGTCCAACAGTATTCATTGTTAAATACCATAAGAAAATAGCTGTTAATTAAAAAAAATTAAGATTTTTCTCAAAATAGCACGGATTTTTTTACACGGTTTCTCAAAATAACACGGATTTTTTTTTGCACGGTTTCTCATAATAGCACGGATTTTTTTTGAACGGTTTCTCATAATAACATGGATTTTTTTGCACGGTTTCTCAAAATAACACGGATTTTTTTTGCACGGTTTCTCGAAATAACACGGATTTTTTTACACGGTTTTTTTTGCACGGAACGCATCCCCCGTGCAAAAAAAGAATTTGGTGTACCTGGCTTGGCGCAGCTGAAAACTTGATTTGTTTAAAAAGCAGAAAAATATGGCTAAATAACAATTTATCTTAAGAACTTTTAGAATTTTCCAGAAAACTATCAAATCGACTCGCGTCTAGTGGTATCGTCGAGCTCTATACTTGTTCTCGCTTCAATTAGGTAATACTTTCATGGAAATATTTAAGAGATGGCACTGCTTCAGTGGTGGCTATGGTGAATTTAAATGTATGGGAAAGATATTAAAACTTGGGATTTTGGAGAAACTATAATATTGTGGTTGTAAAATGAATACACATTTGATGCAGAAAAAATATGGGAACAGTTTGTAGAAGTTTATTTAGATACTTACTTGAAAATTTTCATATAAAATCTAAAAAAACTGTTTGCGTCCATACATTTTACTCATTGGTTTCCACCAAGAAAAGTTGAAACTCTTTCTCTCACAACTCTCTGTTTCACTCGTTTTGACAGCAGATTCCCTGCTCATCGCATTCGGAATGTTTTCTTTTAGAATTTAAGCGCAAATGTAACAACCGATTCGAAAACCGATTCATTCAGGATGGGTTGTTACCTTCGGTTGAAATTCCATCATAAATCAGCCCATATTCCAAATTTCATTACGAATGTAATTTACTGGGATGAGGATATTTTATGGTACGGACATCTATGTGTCGTCATAAAGAAGCTCTAGTTTCATGTATATTGCCGCAAGATGTTTAAAATATGGAAAAGCGCACCCTATCATATAACGTAAGCAGAAACGACATAAACTATTTAAGTTTATAAGTTTATGTCGTTTCTGCTTACGTTATATGATAGGGTGCGCTTTTCCATATTTTAAACATCTTGCGGCAATATACATGAAACTAGAGCTTCTTTATGACGACACATAGATGTCCGTACCATAAAATATCCTCATCCCAGTAAATTACATTCGTAATGAGATTTGGAATATGGGCTGATTTATGATGGAATTCCAACCGAAGGTAACAACCCATCCTGAATGAATCGGTTTTCGAATCGGTTGTTACATTTGCGCTTAAATTCTAAAAGAAAACATTCCGAATGCGATGAGCAGGGAATCTGCTGTCAAAACGAGTGAAACAGAGAGTTGTGAGAGAAAGAGTTTCAACTTTTCTTGGTGGAAACCAATGAGTAAAATGTATGGACGCAAACAGTTTTTTTTAGATTTTATATGAAAATTTTCAAGTAAGTATCTAAATAAACT